>NW_010325779.1:0-20969 GCF_000700745.2 Antrostomus carolinensis | reverse complement strand
GAAAAAAAGATGACAAAGTAAAAGCAAAAGCAAGCCAAGCTGAACAACATGCTGTTAGCAATTTTAATGCTATGTATTATTCTGAATAATCCATTGTGGCAAGTGAACTCATTCGAGTCAGAAGAACTGTGATTTCACCTGATGTGGGTAAGTGTGCCAACTCACTACATTAGGAGACGTAAATAAAGCAGGTTAATATAATTAATAATTAGAGTTTAGTAGCCAATCTTTCTTCTGATTACTGTATTATTTTTTAAATTAAGAAAATAAAGTTAAAAAAAATTAAAGCTTTACAAAATTACAAATACATTAGTAAGAAATTTACTATATAATTACTCCAGGCAGATTGTGAACCTTTTACAAAGTTATTTTAGCCCTAGTAGAGACAATCATTCACAGTTTCCTCATACATATTTCAGATTTTCTCCTGTATTATAGGATCAAAGCTTCTTCAGCAAATGGATCAGTTATAAGATCTGTAGGTAGTTCTGCTCTACCATGACAGTGAAAATAATAAATTCAACTTATAAAATTTGGGGGAGGACAACTAGCTAAGGCATCTTAATCTCTTTTGTTCCGTTGAAAGATCAGGGAATATTCATTTTGGCTCACACAAAGGAATATGTGAGAAGCAGCAGAACAAAAACACAACTAATTAAAAATTTGAGGAGCTTATGTAACATGAAGCATTTTAATGTTTAAGTTACAGTAGGTAAGCATGTTAAGAATAAGCTTTATTTTAAACTAGCCCATTTGAAATCTACAACAGGGCTCTAAAACTAGGAATCCTTAAGTTACCCACTGTCTACAGTTTTCACTAAGTGAAACTATTCTAAAGATTTTAAGTCAGTTACCTTTGAAGTTAAAAGGTCAGCCACCAGATCATAAATGGATATCTGAAGGCTAAAGCTGGCTTTTATACTGCTTATGGTGATGTGGTTATTTTCTACATTATCATTAATTAATATTAATGTCTTAATATTAATATTTTTATTTTAATATTAATTATTAATATTTAATATATTTAATACTATTTTGACTATTCAAGAGGTCTAGTTAACAGCCTGCAAGAAAATAATTTCCCAAAGAAGGGGACAGGGGAGAGGAAAAAAGATTCATTTCATAATTACATTTTAGTCTTGCCTATATTGTCTACTTTGTGGTGTAAAATGAATATTTATGCTACATAGCCTTCCAACACATTACAGTCAGATCACTGCCAATTTTAAATGCACTTTGTGCCTGTGGTCTAAATGGACAAATACCTGTTGATAACATTTGCAGCTTGCAAGCAGTTTGCTATTTATGTAAGATTCCTTTTAATTGTTGGTATAACACCTCAGCTAATAATATGCTCCTATAATGCAAAACTTCAGCTTCCGATACAACTTTCTGTAGGCAACTTACTCAGGGTATCAAGTCTCTTCCTGAGGTACAATCAGAAAATAGAAAGCCACTGTTAAGTGTTCAGCATACTCAGGCCAAAGGATGAAGTAAGCACTACAGTACATACTGCAAACAGGGAACTGCTGCTGGTAGCTATCAAGCTTGATTTCTAAATTTAAGATTGAAATATGCGCTTTATCTAAGACAGAGGTCAAGTCTCCTGATCAGGAAAGGAGTGAACATCTGCTCAGAAACATCCTACAGCAGATGTGCCTCTTAAGAGTGCAAGAAGAAGGTGGCATTCAATTGAGTGGCATGAATTGTGAAGTGAGATTGCTCACTATTGTAATCTGTGTTCCCACAGTTTGGAAACCCTTGTTGTCCAGTAAAAAAGTATTCAAGTGTGCATTCCACCAAAGAGATGACAGAAACCTATGCTGGCCATTACAAGTGACATAAGAACTAACGTCAGCTAGGTGAGGAGACAATATAAAGCCAGCACAACTTTTGCAAATAAGAAATCCTAGAACTGTCATCAGAATTTACAGAAGTGCTGATTAACACTTAGTCATAGCAGTTTTAACTATTTGAAATTAAAGTTAGTCTTGGCATGTATTACTTAAATCTTCTTGATTCAAACTATTCACAC
Organism: Antrostomus carolinensis; assembly: GCF_000700745.2. Taxonomy (NCBI): domain Eukaryota; kingdom Metazoa; phylum Chordata; class Aves; order Caprimulgiformes; family Caprimulgidae; genus Antrostomus; species Antrostomus carolinensis. The sequence goes on along the minus strand of NW_010325779.1, from coordinate 18,934 downwards.
AGTGAACACTTCCCTAAAAACATGAAAAGAAATTCACACTTCCTATGTGTTTTTTAAAGAGGCACATGAAGTTTGTGAAAGGAACTATAGTATCAGTTGGACAGCAGCTTTGTCAGATGTAACACAACCATCCCTACTCCTTCCTACTTAGTAGTTTTAATCTAAATAAATGAACAGTCAAATATTATTAATTGAAAGTGAGGGACATGGGTAAAAGCATGCAAGTGATACATAGGGTGGTCTGGGTTTTTTTTTTTTGGTTGGTTGGTTGTTTTTTTTTGACTCTTTTACAATAGTTTCTGTAAGTCACAGAAGTCGCTTAATCATCAGTGAAAAGACCAGCATTTACCAGGTTACTCAAAGAGGAAACAAATAAACACAAGTCAGCTAAGAAAAAAAACCCTAGAAAACTCAAACCCCAGAAATTAACTGAAATAAATCATTAATTTACTATTTAAAATATGTTTACCTAGGTTGAAACTAATGTAATTTCATTTTAAATAGATTTGTGGCTTTAACAGAACACATGGTGGAAACAAAAGCCATTTTGTTTTAAGAAAAGCATCTTATTTCATAGTTTTTCTTTTACTGACATAAAGTACCCCCCATATCCACCATCCATATACGGTTTATATGTCATTGTTTTCAGTAATAAAACACTTCAAAATGACACACAGCAAACCATTAGTAAATCACTTCTTCCAAATCCTCTGTTAGTTCTCTAAGTGGCACAAACATGCACAACAGGTGGTTTTTAGCCTACCATCCATTTCTGGATATGAGCCCATTTTCTATCGTATGAATGCTGAATGTAAGAACAAAAACAAAGAAACCATTTACAATATAGATTAGCTACTGCCCAAGAGACTGGATTCCTAAATCAGAAATTTTGAAAAATTTAAGTTAATTGCCGTGTAATCTTCAGTATAACATCAGGTACCCAGAGCAGTTTGAAAACTGGAAGTATGGAATAATCAGAATCATGTAACATTGACATGAGAACGTGTTTGGTAAATTGTACTTATTACCACAGCAAAAAAATTCCTGAAATATCAGTACTTACATGAAATTGAATGTAATAATGATAAATAATAAATTCCCAATCTTTTGCACGTTATGTCAAAACCCCAAAAAACTGCAATAACCATGAAATAATCAGACTGGTGAAAATCTGGTCCCTAGGTTTTTTGCTCAAGAAATGCAAACTTTTTTTTAAGGAGAAATAAGTGGAACAGCACACAAGTGTGTAATTATTATCCTAATTCTATTAATTTTTTAAAATAAAGATCCTGACAATAGATATTTACTGTGAACACTTTCAGTATATTTCATATGGGATGAAGTTGATGAAAACTGCACATCTAAAGTCACATATCCAAATTATCCAGTTACTAAGTAGATTACAGATACATTAAGAATAGAGTAAAATAATTCTCTCTACTTTTTCATAGTTGTTTATCCTCTACATTAGGCAGCATACATTTTGCGAACCATTACATCTATTATTTATGCTGTGCTGCTAGTTATCCATATTTACACAGACCTTTTGCACAGCAACAAGCAGCAAAGAAACTGCCACATGTGTTAATCATGTTGATCTCTTGTAAAAGCACAAAAATCACCAGCTGACTCAGCCATAAATCCAGTAATGCGAATCTAGATAATATTAAACTTCACATTAGAAGCTGAAAACTGTTCTTCTCCATGCAAAATTATTTATGCAAGCCTGAGTTCTGGACATTGTATATGTTCTCTCTTCTGCTCATTTATAATCAGGTAAGCAGTAGTAAGAAAGCCTCAGCTCTTTAAATATCTAAAAATAAACATTTAGATTAATCTTTGTCCAATTTTGCTAGCATTGAATCTACTGCATTTGTTAAAGGTAAAACATGCAAGCATCTGATTTTGCTTGTATAGCTAGAATTTAAAGTCACATTAAAAATGGTTTCTTTTTCATTTGAAAGCAAGAGTGCTAACAGCCTTTTTTGTATAGCAGATTTTTTCCATGATATGAGCATAACTATTAAGGAAATTAAAAATGAATGTTCAGATTAATATTTTGTGAGGTGCTATCTACAGGTAAATACAAAGCAAGTTATCCTTTTAGATATACAACCTAAGGGAAAAGAGGAGGATACAGTGGAGAGAGAGAAGCTAAGAGCTGCCTGATGCTGAAAGTACCAGCACACAGCTGAATTACACTAAAAGACAAAATCTGATGCAAGTAGAGAAATAAAACACATAATTAATTTTAGTAAATGCAATAATTCCTGATGATTTACACTACCTCTTTTTGCTGTCGCTCCAGCTCTCTCATACGTATATCCCTTGCTTCTGCTCGGGCTGCCCGTTTGGCTGCAAGCCTGGCTTCTGCCTACAAGCAAATTGAAAACATTGGAAGTTAAAAATACATATTTTTTTTTGTATAATAGTTTGAATATTCAATTTAATAATCTCTTCACAAAAACACATGAAGATTCTAACATCACAATACCTAAACAGCTATGAAATCAGAGTTCTCAGAATGAGGTTTCAGAAAGGACACGTACCTAAGTCTTTACAGATGATATTACTAGTCAGAATTACATGTTGATAAAAACTGAGTTCAGAAATATTACTGCCCCTAAATCCAAAAATTCATGTCTTGGGGACTTTAAGAGGACTTTGCCTATGCATAGTATTTAAACAGGCATGTATGCAGTTGTAGAATCTTTGGCCACAGAAAGTCATTAAAACAAAAAAGAATCAAAACAAAGACACTGAAACACTACTGTTCATGTCATATTTAAGGGCTCTGCTATCATTTGGAATTATTTCAAAAAGCAAGCATCACTTAGAAATCAAACTACTTCAATCAGCAATCCTAAAATCAAATTGACTATTGGACAAAATGTAAGAAAGAAATTTAAGTTCTTCCTCAAGAACTAACTTTAAAACATTCACCATCACCAAAAAAGGGACTTCCCTGCCTTTCCATTCAAGCCCTTGTACTCCCAGTATCATCCCTGGACCCAGCTCCAGCACTCAGCAACTGCAGGAACCCAATTTAACTAACAATAACTACCTCAGCAGAAAAAGATTACAGCAACAACAAAAAAGTAGTTTTCTGTTGTGTTAGTGAAATGAATTGGCTTGTACAAGGATCTTGTGAACATCAGCCACAGCATAAGAGACAAGCAGGACAAAGAGTAGCGACACCTCCACCTTTCAACAGCAAAAAGCTGTTTTATCTCCTGCACTGCTGGTGAAATCTGGTTATTGACAGATACAACTATATATTTTCTCCACTTTGTACCCAGCCTCAAATAAAAAAGAAACACATTGTCTTTCAGATCCTAAATGCCATCTCAAATTTAATCAGTTAATTACATGAGACAGTAATTTTTTGACATAAAGCTAACAGCTGAGGAGAACACAAGCTCAGGGTTTTTTTTTTTTTTCATGTTTTCATAATGAATTGATGAAAATTTTCTCTTAAATTCTTGAAGCATTAAACCAATTGAAGACAGGTTTTCTAACAAAAACTCCAATTGTCTATCTAATGTTAATTAAAAACTTATGAGAAACATCAGTAGCAAAAATTCAGAACTCCTAATATCCAAAACATTTAATTTCATAGAACTTTTTTTAAAAAAAGTAAAATTCAGTGGGATTTTGCATTTGGTTAAGGACTTTTTTTTCTGCTTTTGCCACTATCACAGCATAGGTTTAAGTAAAACATTAGAAACCTATAAAATTCACAACAATTGTAAATTACTATCTTTTACTGTGCTTCAGGAAAGAGGAAGGTGTATTTAACTTGAAGTTTAACTTTAAATTAGGATTAAACTACAGGCACAAAATTATCTAATCAAATAATGACAAGAAAGAAGGCAAACACATTACAGCTTTATTTCTTAAAATAGTTTGTCTTAACCTCAAATGACTCTCATTAACACTCTTTTTCGATCGTTTGCATACTCAGATGAAATGATTCCAAGTCTGTGTCAGCCACGATGTAATCCTTGGTCAGAGCAGCATAAAGCTGCTCTTCTCCCTGCCTGGGGACAGCACGTAAGAAAAGCGAGGGAATTCCCACGCGCCAGGAAGCCTTTTCTCACTCACAGCCTTGCCCTGTAATTGTCTGTAATCACCGCTCTGTCCCATATAAACTTTCACACGGATGTGTATGCAGCACAGAAAGAGAAAGGACTCACACAGCTGATATGTCTGGGTTTAGTTCCTTCTACAGCTCAGCAGAAATACACATCCAGCCTTTAGACTTTGGCAAGGCTTTCTTGTTAAAGATAGAAAGTTCATTTGATTCAGGCTAAAAATCAATTCACATTTCACCACTCTCTCATAGTCCTATAGCTACAGACCTAACCTTCAAAATCTCATTTCTCCCAATTTACTAAACCCTTGATAAAACACTGGAGAATTCTACAAACATTTGTCCTAAAACAGATGGTTGAAATTAAAGAAAAAAGAAATCTTATCTTTTTAGATAAAATTTTTAGCAAAAAATTGTTTGTTATCATATTAATTATTAATCTGAGCAACTAGATTCCTCTAAAAAGTACACAATTGCCAAAAGACACAGAAGGTGGCAAGTTAACTGAAAACGCAGTTCTTGGGCTTTGTTCACCAAAACTTAAAGCAAGAGACAAATCACGTTACCATTTGGAAGACCATCATACTGAGTAATTCTTTATTCTCAGCAGAATTGTTAAGAGAGCAGACCTCATGTTATTAATAGAGTATTCATACAACTCTTGATAAGTATGTAAATGAAATTCAAAATTAACATTAATAAAGAAATAAACATAATTCAAAAGGACATAGTTTTCTTGCTGGCTGCTGCTGTTCACTCTGTTGTGTAACTGAAGAAAATCCGTAAAAGTTGTGAAACAATTTTCCACCAATGTGTAACTGAAGAAAATCCGTAAAAGTTGTGTTGGTGGAAAATTGTTTCACTTTTCACGAATTAAATTTGTCAGCTACGCTGAAATAAAGTCTTTAAATATCTGCTAAGGGAAATACAGTGCCACAACAGCTTTGGCTAGAGAACTGAGTTGGAAAGATGAAGCTATGTGGACTATAAAAACAACACAGAAAGGAAATGTAGACTACCTCTTATTTTTTGGTGAAAAAAACCCAAAACAAACAGCAAAAGGACAGATGGTCATGTTATAATGCTTTTCTAATTCAATTAGTAATTCAATTAATGAATTCAATTAATGAATTTTGTAATTCAATTAGTATTTGAATTGAAAAGCATTCTGAATACATCGCTATTGCTTTCTCATAGGTGCCTGGGAGTTGGTACAGGTTGTTTTCTACAGCTTGAATTAAACAAACTGCAGTCTTAGAAAACTGCAGACTGGCCTCTACGGTCTTGATTTCAGTTTCGTTATTCTCTATACAGTCTTTAGACCAACCACATATCAAATAAGTGACATTGTAATAGATCTTCACCATAAATAACATGTTTTTAAGTACAGCTTGTTAAAAAGTGATATACCAAATTCCTAAGCTCTTTATTGTTCAAGATCTAGCAAATCTGACACTTTATTTTAAAGGTTTCTAACTGGGGACTAAGGTTTCTAAAGTTGGGGACTTCCAACTGCCAAAAAGAAACATGATAGCTGAATTTTCACAAACACTTCAAGTGCAAATAAAAGATGAGATATCCTCATCTGTTAGAGCCATACCAGTACACTTACACTGCAGGCTAAAATGGAAATAAATCACTTGGTTACACATTTTAAAGGGCAAATAGGAGCCATTAGGTATAAATACAACAATCTCACATGGAATTTATTCAGAGAAGTGATCAAAAAAGGAAATAGTGGACTATAGAGAATATCTTTATAACGAAAGACATGGGGAAGAAAGAGACACAAGGAAGAAGCCCTCAATACTTACGTTGGAGAGAGGGGAAAAGAGTGCTAATTAATAAAGGATTAGTTAATAACTAAACCTGTAATCTTCTTTGTATATGAACACACTCATACTACTCCTTATCTTTTATGTTCAACCCTAAGGACAAATGTGATTTTACACTAAGTGCCATATCTGCATTTCTTTGGGTATTAGCTCTGCTCTGAGTAACAAAACAAAGCCATCTGTTCACTGCTGAGCTCTGGAATTCTTTATTTCAAAACAGGTACCAAAAAAGCATTACCTGCAACAAAAAAAAATTATGTTTCCCTGCACCTACATAAACAGCATTTCATTCTAGAAGAATATGATGATTCTGTCCATTTTCAAGCAGTTAAGCTACCACGTTGAAGCAGTACTCACTTTGATTAGGTTATTTTATTGCATATGTTTAGTAAACATATAGGTAGCAAGAGAACTTCTCCTTCCATTACAGGTGACACGGTCAGTGTCCTCATTTTCACCTAAAACACAACTGCTAACAACTACTTAGTCATTTAGAAAACCATCTCTGCTTGCTCCTTTTTTCCCCCTCTTTTAAATACATATTCTGCCACAATTTTTTGAAAGCCTTTCAAATCATTTTATCTCAACTTCCAAGGATAATATTTAGTTCTTTGGTTATGTACGACACCTCAGATTCAACCACTGCAGAAAAAAGGCTATATAGAAATTAATTTATTGTATCAGTAACAAAAAATTGTTCACACAAAGTTTCCTAGAAAGCAGATGTTTGTTGGTACCAAAAAGAAGATAATACAGTTTTTTTGACACATCCCATAGAACAAAGAAATCTCAATTTTGTCAAATTATTCTGGTGAGAAAGAATAACATTAGGGCTTTCTGAAACCCAAACTTTTGGAGGAAAAAATCCTGAAGCTTCACACACTACACTAGAAGTCTTTGCTAGTATTACAAGCTCTGATAATTCCTAGTGCCATTTGTGACTGCTCTGAATCCCAGCGCACTTCTATGCAGTTTTTTTTCCACACAGATCATCCTGGGTGCCAGCCTTTAGTTTCAACATATTCTGTTTATCATCTCTTGATACCTAGAACACCTTTTAGGAACGTTTTCCTCACAAGACATCTGACTTCTGGATTATAGGACTCAATTCAACTGTTGTAAGTAATATCTGCTAAAAAAGGTAATTTCAGAAGAGGAAGCTGAGGAACAAAACAGCCTTTGACAATAAAGATAAGCAAGCCATGTTGCTGAGACAACGGCCTCAGAACAGTAACATACATCTACTCCATATATTCATGCACTGAGAATTGGCATGTCCTACGTCAGCATCCTAACTGAAAACTTTTCCCCGGACTCAAATGATAAAGCTTATGTATGGAACAATAAAATCAGATGTTAAAGACAGAGCTTAAGTTTTGTTAACTGACCTCTGCTGTCATATCCTAAGAAATTCATTCTGTTCCTTTAAACTGAAAGTTTTCTTTAGAATAAGTTGGCTAATACGATGAATTACAGCTACAAATTCAGTGACAGCAGCTGCTGTGTAACATGGGATCTAAGGGCCAGCTTGTCCTACACAGACCTCTAGCTGTGAGACTTAGTATTAGTTTAATTTAGTATTAAGGGGGGAAAATCCCTTCATTATGGTTTAATTTACACTCATGCTCAAATTTTAATTGAGGGAGTTAGTGATAGAAGAGAACAAAGCCTCACAGGAATTTTAAGTAAGATAACACTTACTACACGTTGCTACCGAGCCCTTTTTTTCTACGCTAAGCCTCAAGCTGATGTTACTCCACTGGAACTGTGTAGAGAATACTTGACAGAAATTCAAAGCCACATTCCTTCTCCTTCATTAACTTTCCCCAAAAATGGGAGATGGAACTTGATGACTGAAGATTGAACATGACTCAAAGACCCACACAGAACATACGTAGTAGGGCGAGAACTTCCATTAGATTTGGTGTGAACACAGCTTTCTGGAAAGTTACCAACTAAGTGACAATGATTTTTTTGCTGGCAGAGGATTTCCTTTGCCTACAGTCTCTGACAGCTACATTTCGAAACTCACACAGAAGCTGTTTTCAAAGACCTATCACCCACCTATTTCGTCTCACATATATATGTATATATACATGTATATGTACAGTATATATACATATATACTGCAGACAACAGTTTACATTACAAGGCCAATCAGAATCTGCATTTCGCATTCATTTATGTCAACTAGGGTGAGCAGTTCTGCAGGCAGCGTAGCTCAAAGCTTCTGTATCCACTTGTATACAAACAGCACTAAGGCTTTTGTTTCTAAGTCACAGCATTTCCTCCCAGAAAAACTCAAGTCCCAACAGACATCTGTAAGACTCTAAATTCCAGCTGCCTCCTCTTCCTATATCCGGTGGGACAAAATTCCCCTTTGTATACAAAATTCCCCTTTGTATCAACTTCTTGTTAATTGCATTTTTGGCTGGTTACCTCCAGTGCTCTATTTTTCAGGTTGTGACTGTTAAGAAAGTCCTGCTATAGTGTAGATATTAGGCTTATTTTGACAGAAATGTGACTTTCCACATTTGAAACAGAATATATTACAAATATCTTTTAATAATGACTATTATTAATTCAACACTAATACACTATACTTACCATCTTAAGAATACTACACACTGCAATGGGATAAATGTGGAATATTTTTAGTTTTAAACCTGAGATAGTAACTGGATTTCTTGTTCATCTTTAGCTAAGCATACAACTATCTGTAGAAATATCTGCTAAGCTTAAGTGTGATCCTGTGAAGCTACATTAATCATATAATTAATATATCATTGTGGCAACATTTCGGTAAATGGGATTTTTGATCAAAACTACTCTTTGTATTAATTGTTATTTTTTTGCTAATTACACTTTTTAATGCACAGCTTAAAAAAAAATAACTTTTTCTGGATAATGAGATTGCTTTCATCCTGATTTCTGAATTTAAGACAATTTGAAATTAACAAACCTCTCTGGCAATGTTACTCAGAGCTTCATCTTCTGCAGAAAACCTGTCTCTCACTGGAGTCCTCTTCCGTCCTGATCCAGGAGTTCCCATTTTTATTCTCTGGTTCTGTATTTGCAAAAACAGACAGGAAAAAGCTCAGGTTTGAGATCTTGAATTAAAACCAAACAAGCCACATCCCAAAATGTAATAAATTTTCCAGTTCTTTAGCTATATAATGCCCCAGAAACTTACGTGCCATTGGCACAAATTTATCCAGCAGTTGTATTTCTGGGAAAACTTTATCACAAAACCTTGTGGCAGATTTACAGAACACCACTGCATCCTACAAGGTGCACACACAGCATGTTTCTACTGAACAAAACCCATCAGTTCACCTACAGCTTCAAACTTACTTACAACTGTCAACTGCTCCGAGCTCAATGATGACACCTACGTACCCTGCCACTTTTCACAACTCCTAAAAGTTAATTAACCATTCAACTTCATGAATGTGAAGAAAACCTTTAAGCAATAACAGGTTCAAGAATTAAACCTACATGATCTTTAGAGCTCTCTCCAAAACAGAAAAGACAGATGCAGCAAACAAACTTTTCAAAGCATCCAAGCAGGTAGATGGGGCTTAATGACATTTTAATGCAGTTGTTTTAATTCAGCTGCAACTGAATGAGAACTGCAGTCTTCTACTGAAGTATAGTAGAAGTAAAGACATTTCTAGACAAACAAACATTCTTTTGCCTAACCATATTCCTGATTTGGGAAGTGAAGAGAGAAACATACTAGCTAGCATCATATACCAAAAATAATACATCAAGTACTCTCTTAATCTTCTTCCAGGAAATTCTGTTATCAATTGCAAGAATATAAAAATCACTGCCCAACCAAAATATAGCACATACAGCAAAACATTTAAAAAACAAAACAAAACTAAATTAGTTTTTTCAAATACCCTAAAGAAACCCTACTTCTAGACATCCAGGTCATTCCAAATGCCAGACCAGAATTTGGTGGCAGCTTTTGGAGCTATTTGATATAAACGAGAAAAGTGTCCCACACAAGGCTTGGGAAAACACCTTATTTAGAACAAAATCTTCTTCATGCAAATAGAAAAAGTTTAGAAAGGAAGGACTATTGGGTATCCTTTTGAAACTGACCTGGTGCTGGGTCTAACCAGCAAACTTTCAATAATTCCTTACAGTTTAAACACAAGGGAGAAGAAAAAAAAAGGTTACAGAGGTATTTTTGGGCAAGCACGGTTTTTATTTGATTATTTTTATACAGCAATCACTAATCCAAAATATACTGATGCACTTTCTGGCACTCAAAGATATCAAGTAGCATCATAGCTCTCTCTTTTCTTTTTGTGTTTTAGCTTCTACACTTCTTCCCCCCCTCATAAATTTAGGCCCCTAGTCCTCTCTTTTCCTTGCAGGCAGGAAGTCTTTTATTCCGCTTCAAATTCTGCAGATATTTTACTATTTTTTACGCACTTAAACAAGGGAAATAGAATATTTGCTGATGAGAGAAAAGATAAAGATTTGAAGCTAGATGTCCCCCCTCTTAAAAGCTCCTGCATAGGACGGATATAACAATTATTCAATAATTTTATTCATTTCCAGTTGCTATTCTGAGACCAAAAGTAAACATACTCAATACTGCAGATGCACAACAACTCCATTGTGTAAAAACCTTAAAGGAGACCTTGCACAGATGAGTAGTAAAGGAATAAAACCACAGTATCGGAAGGGGACAGAGAAGATGCAGTTCTATATTCCAGTAACAAACTTTTTAGTGGACATAAGCACCTCCTGGATTCCTTCCAGCCATTCCTCCACAGGCTGCTCGTTCATTTTTCAGTGCAGAGTGTTTGAATAAAATAGAGGCACTTGGAGCAACACACAGGACTCACCTGCCAGGGAGTGTTTTTACCATCTGCCTGTGGTTCATGGTTCAATTTATTTGTTACTCCCCCACAACATGATGGCTTTTGTTATTACTGTTTGTTTTGGCTTTAATTCTGGTGTTAGGTAGCAGCAGACTTTCAGGAAGAAATACAAGATTGCAGCCTCACTATTATCAAAGGGTGGGATAGGTCTCCAAAGTAGGACAGCAGAGCTCAAACTCAGGGTGAAGGGAGACTCTGAGATAAGGCCTGGGACAAGTATTGCCACTGTTAATCCATTCGGTCAGAGTCTGTCTTTTTAGTCTGAAAAGCAAGCAAGCAAACTTATGTTTTGTACTCAAGATTAATTTAGATATAAATACACACTGAAAGCAGTTTGGAGATCTCAGTAGCAAAGGTTTAAGCTCAGAGCTACTGGTTGCAGCCCACATTTGTAAGAAATGTCTCTAAAAATCTGCATCTTTTTTCAGTAACTCTTACTGGCTGACTTCAATTAAGAAAAGCAGATAAGGCCCAAAGTAGAAGTTGCATCAACACATAAAATACTACTCCCCTACTACAGAAGGTTCTCACGAAGTTATATAATAGCCAAAAAAAGACATTAAATTATGTTATTACAATAGATCAGTTCATGTAACATTGGGAATGAAAGACTAAGAAACATAACTCAAACCTACCTACTAAAAAGATCACTAAGCACAAAATTAAATTCTTTTAATTTGGATGTTAAGGTTTGCATTTCTTAACTAAATATTTACTATGTAAGTAAAAACTGCAGAATAACTGCACATACCATAGACCTGAACTGCATCTGTGGACATCCTTTAAACAACATACCCCCTCTAGCAGACAACTAACTTTGGTTTGTTAATCCAGTGAGATTCTCTTAGCCAGCAGATTGATTTGGGAAATTGAATGTGGTAGGTTAAATAGTTGGTTTTAATATAGTTATGTTCAGACTGACAGTAAGTACTAATATTATATATCTCTCTATAAGAGTAGTGAATTTTTAATAAATTGATGATGCTTTAAATGAGCAAAAAGCACTTTATCTCAGGCTCACTGTACCATAATTATGCCAAAGTCGCTGTGGAGGAAGACAAGTGTGGCATCCCTGCCAGCCATCTGCCACGCTTCTCACCTAGGATGAGCACAGACGTCCTGACCGAGCCCAAACCCCACAGAGATGTTTCCTTTGCCTACAAGGAGGAGTTAGGAAAGCCAAAGCTCAGCTGAAGTCAAAACTAGCAAAGGCTGATAAGGACAAAAAGAAAGGTTACTATATGGATGCTGGGAACAAAAGACTAAGGAAACTGTCCAGGGCACTGCTTAGTGATGCAGGGGACCTAGTGGGTGGTGCTTGCAAGGCCCAGCCCTTGGCTAAAGGGTCTGGATAAAAACAAATGTGACAACTTGAATTTGTGTGTGTGTGTGTGTGTGTGTGTGTGTATGTGCGCGTGCGCGCGTTACTCAAAAATGCAAGACTGTCTGACAGGCTATTTGCCCAAACTGGTCATGTTGAAGAGCAAGAAGATCATCAGATTAAACAACAGCTAGAGAACGATCAAAAAATATTTGAAAAAAAAAGCATCCTATTGAAAAGTATAAAATATATTAAAAGCTGTAGCAGAAGGAGAGGCCTTGGAGAGGAAGCAGCAGCAGTCAAAACCTGGTTTGATGCTGCCAGAAGTCACCCCACTGACTGCATCATGGTACCTATCCAGGTCAGACAGTGCAGCATCCCTCCTGGAGAACGCAAGGTCCTGCACCCCAGTGAGCAGGAGGTCAGCACGGGGTGCAGCAAGGGAGGAGAACACACACCTCTGGTGCACAAACGTGAGCTCGTGGGGTGCGCTCTCACTGGCACGGGCATCAGGGAACTGCAGGGAACAGCACGGGTACACAGAAATCTAGAGCACCCACATCTCCAACAGGAATCCTGTGAACAGGGGACCCTGGGGTTGAAGAACAGAGGGTGGTGGTTAAACATTGGCCTAGAGTGGCTGTGAAAAGTCCAGCCCTGAAGATACTCAAAACTTGACTGGACAAGGCTCTGAAAAAACTGCTCCACACTTTGGGCAAGGGATGACCTCAGAGGTTCCTTCCAAAAGGACAGAGTATATGATTCTGTAGTTGTTATTACTGATAGCTTTGAAACTAAACCTCAATATAAGCTTTCTTTAACCAGATGTTTTAAAATTCCTTCAAGGGTCGTGTCACAATTTCTTCCACTCCATGTAACTTTTAACTGAGCTGATGTATGTCAGAGTATTTCATGTCTTGTTATGCAGTTCAGTCCTAAAGGGATCTAGTTCTACTGCTAACAGACTAATTGATATAATAGTAAATGTATTAAGATGTTACTTCTCAGAACAATATAAGGTGCCAAATGCTTCACATGCATGCAGAAATATTCCTGATTACAGGAAAAATTATTTTGCTGCATGTTACAAAGAATTTAATACATTTTCACCGAAAATAACTAAAGAGAACCGCAAAACAAAACACAGCCACACAAAGAAGAGTCTGTTACACTGGCCTTCCTAAACTATAAAAGATAATAAAAGGAAAGTACATTATAATCTGCTGCATTTACAGTTCATAATTCCTGAATCACATCTATTACATGTTTATTTCTTACTGTAAGCTGGGTTAGACATTTTATTACAGGACTGATGAAGTGACATCCTGTTGTATTTCATTCCAAAGAAATGAAGTATCTGAAGTCCTCAAACGAACCAGAAGACCTGTGAGGAAATCCCTCAAGTTCTCTCTCTCATTCTTCTTCACTTCAGCTCTACATAAATTTTATTTCTTACCCAACTCTTTCTTCCCATTACCTTCTGACTAAAGGCTCTCTTTGGTTTTTTTTCTTTCCACTTCCTAGAAAAAAAAAGCGTGACCTGTCTTGTGTAAAACAGAAGCTACACCACAATTTAAGGCCCTGTCACTCACCACCTTCAACGGCACCACCTGTTCCAATGCCTGGGTCTACGCCAGCGTATTTGGCATCACACACATGCCAGGCATTCAGATACTACAGTGTGAACAGGCTATAAATAAACACACTGAAACTCTTCTTTTCTCTTTCAAGTAAGACCAAAAGATAATTAAAATTCACCTGTGTAGAAACAACCTCTCTGTATTTGATCCCCTAACAGAAAAGAGCAGCCCTGCTCCAGAACCACTGCATGTTAGAACCAGTCTCAGTTTCCTAATTAACAGTGGAACAGGAGCCAGCAGCAGCTGCATTTCAAGTTCAAAGCCACAAACATTGCAGTTTGTATCTTTAAAGAAGTAAATTATTTTCCTCCTGGGAAGGAGTTGCACCTTTTGTCCATAATATCCAGGCAAAGTTTCTTGCAGTTTCAGTTGTCCACTTGCAAGGTTGGTGTTTTTATCTGCTACACATCTTTAAACTTCAGAATCGAGTGAACCATAAAGGAGGTTCTACAGAACAACCTAATAGTGCTAACGGCCCCTGCTGCTGGAAATTGATACCTTCGACATGGGATGAGACAGATAAACACTACTGGGAAAATGTTAATTATAAAATATCATCTGAATGTAATATGACAACATTGGAGAATATAAATACCTCTTTTAACTGTGTCCTGAAAAAAACAAGACAGCACTAAGCATTTTCTCAGCAAAACCCAAAGATCTTACAGAATGCATAGTAACAGTCTGTGTGATCAATTTCAGCTGTAAGTTGATTCAATTTAAATTAGTGGCTAAATTATTTGAGTTCATAAGGACAAAACGGCAATGAAGCCAGTGGGAGAGGTGAACATTAACACAGAAGAATCATAGAATGGTTTGGGTTGGAAGGGACCTTAAAGATCATCCAGTTCCAACCCCCCTGCCATCAGCAGGGACACCTTCCACTAGACCAGGTGACCAGAAGGTTGGAGTTTCTTGAAATCAAACAGTCTAAAAACCTAAAAGAAAGAATCTGAATTAAGGTTACTTGGATGAATAATGTTAGAAACACATTAATAAGTAAGGGAGGATGAATGTAAGAAGCAGGAGAAAAAAAAAAAGACATTCCTCACCAGCAAACCAATCACAGGTTGCTGATAAAGCACAAACAGTAGTAACTCATTTTGATTTTTGACAGTTCCACAAATATTAAATATACTAAAAATTATACTAGTGAAATAAATTAAAAAGAGCAAAAGCATTTTGAAATACCTAACTGAAAAGAAAGAACTAAGAAGCAGGAATACTACGCAATGATGATGGAGTTGAAATTAAAGAATCTAAATATACTTCAAAAGTTAACTGAACACTTGCTTTTTACTTCAACAAATGAACACGGCTGATGAGTGAAGGTATGGAACCTACTACACCTGCAATCAAAGCAAAGTTCTAAAAGTTCATGTGCTCAGAACAACAGTGGAAAACCCAACCCAGCAATTTTAAAAGAACTGTCTCGTGCAACTGCAGCTCTAGCAACACAAAGCTACAAATAAGCCAGAGGTATTATCACTGCAAAACAGCACAAGGAGCATTCAGATTTGAGAAGGAGCAGAAAGAATCACAGTGGAAATCAAAATCTTATCTGCTTAACTTTCAGTGCTTTGCCAAAGCAAACTCTAAAGAAGCCAAAGAAATGAATGGACATAGAATCAAAATACATTACTTGAGTTAAAATTATGCAAGACTAACATAAGAGACTTTGCCAGAAGAACAGTCCTACAAAAGAGCACACTCTTTGGAATTAATATGTCTGTCCATGGACCCAAAAGTACCTGAGAAAGAGAAGGACCTGCATGATCACAAGGTGACCATGACCCAACAAAGGAGTGTGTGGGGAGTGAGAGAGGGAAATAAACTGGGTTTTAATGCAATAGCTTTAAGGACTCATTCAGAATTTTCATTCAGAATAAGCTTGTTGAGAAAAAGATCAACTGAAACTAGAGTAACTGCAAAAAAAGAGCTGCTAATACGAGTAAAAGAGCAGAACATGAAATGGAAAAAGCAAAGACTGAGAAAAGCACATAATTACTGTCTGCCAAAAGATTACAGTGCTTACCACTGTGATGGAGGTAAAGTTACTCCAGTTCATGAATAGTGTTTCCACTTAGAGAAAACCTGTTCACCTCTAATCACAGCCCACTTCAGAAACCGCTGGCACAAAGTTCCTGCTCAGAGCAGACAAGCTCCTGCCAGCTTCTTCAGGAAACAAAAAGTTACTCTTTGGATAGCGGACAGTTAATCCAGTACAAGGTGACAACTGCCCAATCTACCCCCTTAATGCAGCATATTTGCAGTTTATTTGCCATTTTTAAGATCTGAGAAATACAACTTCTTATGAGTTCATGGTGTTTAGCAATAAAATGACAATTCCTTAGAGGGGCTTGAAATCCCCCAGTTGGTTGGTGTTATGAAGCTATAGGTCACCAGTTCAGACAATCAAAAAGCCATTACATAGTCTGGAAAGCATTGCCTGATGAAGCCACAAAGTGTAACCGTGCCTGGTTAGTGTTGGTAAACTTAAAGCAACGCAAGACAGTAACTGTACCAATATCCTACAGCCCTGTAGAAGCATCAGGCACCTCCAGATCCACCAAGATACCTTTGGTGACCTTCTTCAGTCTTTACAAATTACCAAAATTCCATGACAACATCATGCAGTGATGCAACTTGAAGCAGTGGCACCTATTTTATGAAGTATGAGTTCTCTGCCAGTCAGTTGCTAGCAGCTGCACTTGGAGATACCATCACTCCACAAAATAAAGCAACATTACCTACAGGATATTATCATCAGTGACAAGAAGCATCTGCAAAGCTCTTATAATGGTCACCCACTCAGAGAATACCTCAGGGTACAATGGTAAAGCATATGTAGGTTTCACAGAAGCAGTGTAACACAGCTGGACTTTTCTAGAATCAGTGCTACCATAAATGCTGAAGATCCAGGAACAAACTAAGAAATCAGACCTGATTTTAAATTATGAGGAAATGACAGCACTATAATGAGCACCATGAAAAAGTGACAGGAATATATAATAAAAAAGTCACAAGAATCTTCCATAAGTGTTTATCCTCAAATGGAACAACCATCATTTATACATTGTCAGCCTTTTCAAAATTAGTATCCTTTCTGTCATTTTGCAAAAGAATGAGTCATTACTCATTAAAAAAAAAAAACAAACCCAAACAAAACACTGCTACTATATGGAGGCTCCACTTTTTACTGAAACAAACAGAGAGCCCCATGGTAACAACCCACGTTCAGTAACAAGCTGCAACTATTTAAGATATTTTTCCATTACCGACTTAATATTTAGTGCACTCCTACTCTCTTGTCTACGACTGCTACAGTTATAATACAGCAAAGAAAAGCTACTGAAGCAAGCAGGACAGATTCTCCTGGGGATCCCTTAGAGCTTTCTCTACTGGCTCTTTCCTCGATCCACTGACATCGCTGCTGCTGACTAGCCCTCTGGTAGGCTCAGAAACACTTGTTGTCACCTGGCCCTTCACCTCTTCCCTTGGAGCAGCTCTAACTCTGCAAGCCTAATACAAAAAAAATACAAAATTTATCATCTTCACAAGCAGATAGCACCACTTACATCAATTATTTTCAAGGACATGTAATATATAAACACAAACTGTCCATTATACATGCTTACATGTTATCTAGTTTTCAGATACTCAAGATAATAAATTTTGATTACTTTCTCAGAAAGCATCTCTAATTTTTTTTGTAATACTACCAAACTGTACTGATCCATAACTGTCACCATATACCTTCACATCAGGATTTTACAAACACAAACAACAAAATATTATCAAATCTGTTATTCATTTTTAATCCTCTGCTGGTGTTATATACGAGAGGCATATATCAGTTATGGTTTTGGGGTACATGCACATGACAACTTGTGCACCATGTGAAAATCTAGACTTTAAGAGGTTCTACAGACCCCTGTTACTTGGTAATCCAATTTAAACAGCAGTTTCTAAAAATTCACATGTGTTAAAGTGCTATGCTATCTTCTGAGACAATGAGAGACATTAATAAATAAATAAATAAATAAGAGTTCCTCTGGAGTCAGTTCACAAGAAGTACTGATGTTTAGGGCAACAAACTTACCCCTGACACATTTCACACAACTGTCTTCTATTCACAAGTTCTCAGGTAGAGCCAGGAATTCAGTTCAGGTAAGACTGACTTCACACTCTAAGGTAAACACTTCCAAACCCAAGTAACAAAACAATGGAAAAAGCACGTCACGTACGTCAAACTACTTTGTACCTTTTATCTGTTCTTACATCATCACCAAGCAATTACATTAACCAAGGAAGCAGATGTATATTAAGAAGATAACTGTTTCTGGGCCCCAATACATTTAGTTACATCACTTTATAGTCAATACACAATGAACATTTAAAGAACTCACTGGACAAAGGCTGACTTAATCTTACAGGAAGGTTGTAACAAAAAAAAACTCGCAAAAAAATCCACACATCTCCAGATATGTCAGATGCTAGCACTGACACTTTAAGGGGATAAAACTGACCTTCCTCATGCCCAACGAGGTCTCTCTAAACTGAGAGAGTCACAAAATAGATCATAGAAACTCAATGTAATATCGCTTCAGCTACAAAAGGTTTTTATTATCCATGAAATACAGAATCACAGAATGGTGGGGTTGGAAGAGACCTCAGGAGATCATCCAGTCCAACCCCCCTGACAAAGCAGGTTCCCTACGCCAGGTTGCACAGGAAAGTGTCATCTAGAGCAGGTTGCACAGGGTCACATCCAGGTGGGTTTAAAATATCCATAGAGAAGGAGACTCCACAGCTTCTCTGGGCAGCCTATCCCAGCACTCTGTCACCCTCACAGTAAAGAGGTTTTTCCTCAAATGCATAACACTGCCCTTCAAAGTATCATGCCAGGAGGCAAACTGGAAATCACTTTGAACATACAGAGCAGATCACAGCCCAGAGCTGTTTTCAGGCTCCTTCCAAACATGAAGGAGCCTCATGAACATGCCCATCTCTCTTATCATCATCAAAAGCCTCTTGGCAATTAGAGCAGCAGGGCGTATGAAGAATAAATAAATAAATGTGATCTGAAAGTGAAGAAAAGCCGGTCTAAGCATCAGAAAGCCTGACAGAACCCCCGCATA
>NW_010325778.1:1326-3333 GCF_000700745.2 Antrostomus carolinensis | reverse complement strand
ACATTCTGTGATTCTGTGAAAACCACAGAGCCATCAGATAATGTTGGAGCCTGCATGCTGCATCTCAGTGGTTAATCTCCATGATTAATGATTAACCATTTCCTGCAACTTCTGAATCGTGTTTTCTCTCTAGAATAAAGGTAGAGCGAAGATATTAAAAAAAAAGGAAATTGCCTTTTTCTTGGAAAATCAGCAGCTGGACTCTCCTGCCTGGGGGAGCTCCCAACAGCAGGAGATTTCAGGAATTTCTGAGCATCCTGTTGCAATGGAGGGTCATTATGTGGGATGTATTTTACCAAGATTGGGAAATTAATTTTGTTCAATTATGGTTATGTCTTTCTTCAAGTGATCTGCCAGGACTTTTTTGAAAGGGGATAAGAAATTAACATCTTCAAAATATAATCTGGGCTGTTTGAACTGTTGTGTCTCCCTGTCCTGGCCACAAAGGGCTACCAGGTGCCACTGTTTCATTTTCAGAAGTGTTTCATTAATTTACCTTCTCATGAAAATGAGAAGTCAAAAGACTGAGGTTGACTCATGTCTGTTCATGGCATGTCATGGGCCATGCCAACTTACCCAGACCCACCATCACACTCAGCCCTACAATGACTGGCTAATAATGCACCATAATTAATAATCAGCGAGTTGGCAGAGTGGAGTTTAGTCCTTACAGCTGTAACGTCAGCTCATAATTTGGTCAGAAATTGGGACAGGCTGCCCAGGAAAGTTGTGGAGTCCCCATCCCTGGAGGTGTTCAAGGAATGTGTAGATGGAGCACTCAGGGATATGGTTTAGTGGGCGTGGTGGTGATGAGTTTGAGGGTTGGACTGGATGATCTCAGAGGTCTTTTCCAACCTTAATGATTCTGTGTGAAATTCTGTGTGTTTGTGAAATTTAATTCACTCCCAACTGAGCCCACAATTGAATCTGCTGTAGGCTGGCTCTGGGGCATTTCTCTCTTGAAGAAGACAAGCTGTGCACCTGGACCAGAAGAAAAAGTTTGCCAAAACATCCCAAGTTTCCTCGTAGTAAGAGAACCTGCAGGAGTGGCTTCCAGTAGAGCGTAAGTCCATATCCCAACAGCAGGGCCCAGATGAGATGGTAAAATTTGGACACTTGTCTTCTGATGAATAAGGAAGTTTTGAAACAATCATGACCTCAGGAGAGGTGAGATATGGAGCCTTCCTTGCTGTAGCATCTCAGGATTGCAAAGCTTTTAGCATTTTTTTCAAAGACCTACAGAAATTTGGCTATCTTCATACCAAAACCACATTTGGAAGTAAGATGACTGCTTAACTTCCATCTGAGAGAGCCAAGCTAATCAATTTACCTTATCAAGCTCCAGCGTCTAATTAGAGGCTCTCCTGACATCATTCCCAAGCTGGGTTCAGCTCGTCCTGGAGGCACTGTAGCCTTTTTATTACTTTCTACAACTTAATCACTCTGTTTTAAAGACATTTTCTCTGAATTGCTCAAAGGTTAGCCCTTCTGTCAATTTAAGTCAATATCCTCTTCTTTTCAAAATTAATTGCTATTAATTAATCACCATCTGAAGCAGTTTATTGGTATTGATTTGCTCCCTTTTGTATGTTTCTATGAGATCTCTTATTGGTCTTCCTCACTGCATTTATTTTTCACCCAAGCTACAAAGCCCATATCAGTGAGTGCTGGTTCACAGCCAGGTCCAGATGAACATCCAAATCTCACTAATAACCTTTCTGTCAAAGGATATCTGTGGTGTATGTCTCTGACTTTGGTCATATTCTTATTTTCTGAACTTCCTGATTGACTTTAAACCAGAATAGCATAGCCATTAATTCAGAGCTATTCTTAGGGTTTTGAAAATGAGTCCTGGTTTTGGGTTCCTGGTATCATTTTTCCTGTGTTCATGCAATTGAGGAGCCTCATCAACTGTCCTAGCACCCACGTTTCAGTGTTCTGACCTTTGGGTATGTCAGACTGGAAGCATTTAAACAAGTCAAGACCACACCGGTGGTGATAACACAC
>NW_010325778.1:0-1314 GCF_000700745.2 Antrostomus carolinensis | reverse complement strand
ACTTCACATGCAGTAGGAAGGAGAAGACATCACTGCAACATCATCTCTGCGTGATGCTCTGCTTTCTGTTGCTCTTCCACGCTGGCAGGAGGCAGAACCATGACGATGGAAAAGCATTAATTTGCTTTCAACTTTTTGCACCATTATTGGCATTTTCTGTCCGACCTTTTTCCGAGTGTAATCAAATAACTACGATCAATACAATAAAAGCCAGATTGTCTTATTAGCTTCTCCGTGCAGCCGTCAGCGGTCAACACGTAGCCATCACTGCAGCATCCCCTTCCAATTCAATCTCATAAAGATGGAGTATTGTGGGGTTTAAAGAAGACACCCCATGTCACGTTGGGACCTGATGGGGCTGAGCGCAGTGAGGAAGACCTGTGGGAACAAGGATGGTGGTGTGGGAAGAGGTCACAAGATGAAGGAGATCCTGCAGAATAATGTGCTTTTCACAGTCCTCTTGAGGACATGGAATGAGGAGCCATTTAAATGTGTCTTAGTCTTGACATTAGTTTTATTCTAACAGCAGTAGGACTGGGATACTTCAGACCTCATCTCCTGGCCTTGGGACACCCTTAGGAGGGTTTAAGCATCACAACTCTCTCGGAGAGGAGAATCAAGCCATGTTTCCCACCCAGTTAGCAGGACTCACCTCATTTCTTTCCATGAGGATGAACAAGGAGCACTTTCTAAAGCACAGCTTCCCACCAGCTTCCTCCAGACCATTGCACCGTGGAAATAAATGACGGCGTTTCTAGCTGACCGGTGGGTTTCTCATCACTTGCCGGTCCCTCTGCTTGGTGACACTGAATGTTGGTCACAAGCCCACGGCATCAGCACTGTCACACTGTGTTTGATCCAGGGCTCCATGAGAGGCGTCGCAGGCTGCTGAGCGCTGTCATTTTTCAGCCTGTGAAAAGCTGTAATTTCTCCTCTCGAAAGCTTCGGGAGGTCCCCGGGGACCTTGTCAGCTGCTTTCACCGCCTTGAAAAAAAAAAATGTCATTTTTCTTTTTTAAAGAGTGCTACAATGATTATCACCAGGCCTCGGGGCACTTCACCCCAAATCACACAATGCTATTTCGGGTCTCTCTTTTACCACCAATGTTCAAAACCAGCTGCTTAAATCCGGTTTTCCAAAGTGAATTGGGCATTTAGCAGCCCAAGAGTCTCTCGACGGCTCTGAGAAGCTGCAGCGTCTCTCCAGCCAAGCAGGAGCACCCGGGGGCTTCATCCTGAGGCCGTGGATCATGTCAAGAGCATCCTTCAGGGGTTCTTCAGGGTGAGATGGGTTTGTTGAAACTTTCCTCCTTGC
>NW_010325777.1:0-20725 GCF_000700745.2 Antrostomus carolinensis | reverse complement strand
CCAGCCTCTAATACTTAGTTGGATCTCACTGAGGGAAAAAAAAAAAGAAGTATTTCAGGGCTCTGCGCACATGGAAGTTACTTTATACCATTAATTGCCCTGCATCTCACAAAGTTTGGGAGAAAAGCCCTGCATCTAAGTGTGTTTCACTCTCTCTGTTCTGTACCTCTGAAAGACGTGCAGCAAAATTCCCAGAGTCAAGTGTTCTCATGCTGGAAAGCTTTGCTCTTGGTGCTCTGTACCTTCCTGTTCGGTCACACCATCTTGCTCACTCTTTGCTTACACTGATGGCTGCTTCTGCACTGCCAGGAACACCCCGTTCCCTGGCACTCACAGAACTACTGTGGGACCTCTTCTAGTGTAGGACCTCCTCACACTGTGGGTCCTCTTCCAGTAGCTAAGAGACTTTCCCTGATATATTTTTCCCCTCAAGCATAGCTTGTGCGGTACATTTAGGTGCTCAAATTTAGTCATTTGGACCCCCTTCTTGGGAAACAGGACCTCACTGTGCTTCTAACATCTGCTTCAGTTCTCATCCGTAAGGACAAGGTGGCCCATGGACTAATTCCACCAAATATACCCACACTCGCATTTAAGGTGAGCTGTTTCACAAAGTTTGTAAGCACTTCAAGAGCTTCTGCACTGCAACGCAGTCTCTGAATGATCTCTCCTTCCTTTGGACTCAAGCAAACAGCCTCTGAAGTTTCTGGAAGTCTTCCAGCTTGTAGCAGGAATTAATTCAGACACTAATTTATTCCTTTAGGGCTTCTTCCTGGTTTAGCTGCATTTTACCAGCATTTAACTACATTCCACCCAACTTCACTCACAATACCAATGTGGGAGAAGAGAAGTGAGAACTGAAGTACAAAGCAGCCTGAAAGATCTGGAATGGCAGAAGGAGGAGGTGTTCATTGGTGTTCATCACCACTGGTTCTTCCCCTACTATGTGAGAGGATAACAGGCAGCAGAGGAGCAGTAAGTCAGGCTACAGACCTGCAACCTCAGCTATTGTTTTTTCAGTTAATTTAATCTTGTCCTTTAATGTAACAGGGCAAGAGTGAGACCATGCTTAGGAGGAGACAATTTTAAGTCATAGCGCTGTGTTCAGTGATGTCTGAGAAACATGAATTGTCAGAAGAGCTGTCTTATTCTCCAGTCTTCTGTCAGCACTGGCTGTACCAGAGGAACCCACAACGTCTCTTTTAAAAAAGGCACACCCCAACTGATCATCCATTGCTTGGTGCTCCAATGGTCTTTTCTGGACGTGTTGAGCCCAGCCCCAAACAGCTGCAAGGCCAGGTATGCCCCTCTCCTTTCAAATTCTTCCCCAGGCTAAAGGAGTGTTAATTATGTGATTAAGCTAATGAACAGCAGGAAGTGCCCAGACCAACATAGAGAATTATGTTGGAGAGGGAAATTTAATAGTTCATGCTATAGAGATGGTCAGCAGAGGAAATGGCACTGAAGTAACTTAGAACCTTTTGCTGTGATAAGCAGCTATGATCCTTCCAGCCTCACCCAACTCTTACTTTTTTTTAGAAGTCCTTGATGAAGGAACTTTGCAAAGACTTCGTAACAAGACCAAATAAATAGTATCATCTGGTTTGCATTTATCCATTTTATGTCTTATGACTTGGTACAAAACTGATTCAGCTTTTCCTGCTTTGATTTTTTTTTTTTTAATATGCATTATTAAAGCTAAATATTCATTCTTTACTAAGATATTAATTAAATGGCAATGAGGGCTTTTGAAACCTGACATCCAGAGCAAGTAACATGGAGATTGCTGCTCCTTACCTAGTAACAACAAGGTACTGGCAACAGTTTTTCAGTTATGGCCCCTGCTACCAAATTCCCCCTTTGTAGGAGTGTACAGGAGGGGCTGATAAGAGACCTTACAGCTTCCTGATAAACCTGTTTTAGCAATTCTGGCAATATCTCCTTAGATTCACGCCAGTATCAGTGGTAAGAATGACCTAGGAAATGTAATGTCACATGCAGCACGCAAGACTTCGGTGTGATTTTGCTGTTTTGTTTTGAAAGACTAAGGCTACATTTCTGCTTTCAGTTGCAGTGACATAATTATGTTGTCAACTGCTCCAAGGTTACTGTCCTATTTTTGTCCTTTGTCTTGTTGTTTCTCTGTACCTTACCTTGATCTCTCTCATGTCCTTTACTGAAGACTCCCGCATCTCTCTTATATAATCAAATATTTATTTCTTAAGTACCACTCAATGTTGTGGCTGTTTCTACATCTCCATTTCAGGTAGCTAATTCACAACACCAGCTCATACCTGTTTAGCTGTTTATCCATCCAAGAGGTGGTGGTCTCAGCCTGACTCAGAGTCCACCTGGTAAAATAAGCAACCTCCAAGCAGAGCTGAATCTAACAGTTAATTAAAGTATAACGAGCCCTGTGCTAATTAATTATCCTTTACTATCAAGCTCAGCACAGAGGATGAGACTCAAAACCAAAATGATTCTATGATCCTATGAAGCAAGGAGCACTCCACCATGCAGGTCAGTCCCCAGCAAGGACAGCAGCGGGGCAGCCTGGCAGGCTCTGCAATGGCAGGGACTGCCATCCTCCACTTGCTCTCACCCCTCTCCCCCCGCTGCACAGCCCCCTCCTACATCCACATACACTTTTGTGGATAGACTTTCTGAAAATCCCGCTGCAAAACAAACTGTTTCATCAGACACGCTTGGCCACCAAGTCCAAAACAACCCCAAACCCTGGAGAGGAACTCCTGGGGCCGAGGCCACAGGAGCATGACTAACACAGAGCTGAGAAATCCTGGCAGCTTGTGACAGCACAGCTGTAAAGTAATTGTTAATTCTGCTGTTGTTAACAAGAATGCTCCAGTTTCTCTCTCATGTGATTCATCCCGTGTCTCCCAATGACTGCTGCAAAACTATCAACCTGTCTCCTTAGAGGAGGCAGCTCCCCAGCTCCTGAGACAGGGTGTCCCTAAGTCACCTTTCCCTCCCTCCTCCACATTAATACAGTCAGCAGCAGAGAACTGGCTCCCATCCTACAAACATATTTTCATTTAAAAAAAAGAAAAAAATATTACTTTTTGTCATCTCTGAAAGGAGCAACAAATCATAACAAAGCTACTTATCCTGAGTAGGTTTTACAAGTGAAAAAAGGAGCCATTACAACATGAGCTCATTCCCTGGAAGAACAATCTTCCTATAAACAGGTATGTCTTCCTCTTGGTCATCAGTTACTAAGATTTCCTGAAATACATGAAATGCTGAAAAGAAATTCTTGTTTAACATCTTAATCCTAGTTTATTTTTACCCTTGGGTTTGAATTCCCCAAAGCTAGCTGCTAATGGTTCAGCACTGCCACATGTCAGCAGCCAGTGCCTGGAAAACCCCCTGCCTGATGCGGGTCAGTCAACTCTCACACTGCGTCACAATGTCTTTCAAAAATAAAAAGAATACACAATTAGTTCTCAGCACTCTCAGATTCTCTTGAATTGTCGACAAAAAAGGGGTTCTTAAGAGACATCATCAGTCCCTTAAAGGTGTGGTACTGACGCCAGAATGAACAGGGTTTTATTTCAGATTTGCTTCCTCAAGATGAGTAGTTACACACCATTGGTGCCTTTTTGTGGAAAAGTTGCAAAAAGCTTGCCATGCCAGGATTGCACGCTGTCACGTAAAACAGGTAAAACATTATATTTGCTAACATCTTTTCTTACTCCATTTGTGTCAGAATTTGAACTTTTTTTAAAGTGTTGAACAATTGAAAAAAGGTACAAATCCCATAAGTATTCCTTTTCCCTTTCCCAAACTGACTAAGTGTCCACAGGAATGCATCAAGTCCAGCCACCTCTCTGAAAGCCGCATTGTCGTCAGGAAAATGCACTGCAAGACGGGCTCTTCAGTAACTCATTGGGAGCCAGCAGTCGCCCCAGCCCGTGAAGCGTTGGTATCCATGAACACGCACTCAGGGTGGCCAAACTCTGCCCTCAGCACTTGCCACCTCCCAGTAACTCACTGTCTTCGGAGCCACTCTTGGACAAACCACTTTGCAAGGCTGTGAACTGCACCAGGGAATTGTTTAAAATGATATAAAAAGAGGGCAAAGGAAAGTTTTAAACAAGACCAAATGCTGTCCCCAGTTCAGCACAGTTCCACTACCAAGTGGGGCAACACCTGAGGTGTAGGAAGATGACAGCACAGGGTTAGGAGGAAGCACCTGGGAACAGAAATTCCTTCACACCAGTACAGATACAAACCAGTATCACCAAACCTGTCTGACCTGCCAGTGCAACCTCCTGGCAGGATTTCTGGTGCCAGCTTATGAGGCTCCCTACCAATGCAGGTAAGGTTTTGCCAGGGCAGAAAACTCACACATGATCTCTCCCAGGGCAATCACGCATCAGCTTTGTGACTGTGTCTCAGGGCACTAACTGAAGGCAGTCAAGAGGCATTTACACACTACTCTGGAAATCAATGAGTTATAATTAGTAATCAACATTAAAAATGTAACCCTTATGTACACATTTTAAATTTCAAAGTATGGTTGTCTTGGGAACAAACCCAGGCTGTTGATATAAAAGTGATGAGGGTCTCAGACTACAATTTGGCCCTACTCCCATCAAGGCACTATGCTATTAACTTCAAAGGGGGAAGAAAAGTCTTTGCATAGTTAAGGCTCTGGCACAAAACTCTTGCTGCTGCTTTAAACGGGAGCTGCACTGCACCATGTCATCTCCCTAAGCAGCTATCCCACTTTAGCTTCCTCAGAGGTCAGCTATTCATCAGCGCGAAGTACAGCCAGTGTAGAAAGAAAATTCCTTAATCCTATTTGGTATGCTTGTTTTCAGAGGCACAGCCACAGCTCTCCCACCCCGGGCCTAGCCCGTGCAAGAAAAATCCTTGTTTGCTGCTACTGCCACCTCCACTGTACAGGGGACAGACGTTCACAAGGAGAATGTTGCTGTGGCTGGCTCTTAATTCTTGTGTGCTAGGGCAGAAGTACATAAAATTAACAGAAATCATCACTTAACATGCAAAGCAAGAAACTGCATGGATTTGTAGGTCTGCTAAATGATTTCAGGACTTCAGCCGCTGAGAAATACAGGAATCAAGACTATGATTAAATAACAGCTAGAATTATGTGCCTCAGTTACTCAAAGCATTTATTTCACTTTAGCATATTCACTTAAGCCTCACAGACAAGAATTCTCTCAAAGCTTATCTCAAGATGGGTATTTCCTTCCTGCATTTGGCCTCACCTGCCCCTCTGCAGAACAGTCTTCCCACAATCCTACCACAGGCTTACAAAAACTCATCTGCCTGCTTTTAGCTTCCTAGAACGAGAAGAAAGAAAAGGCAGCACCATGATGCTTCTATGCTGTCCATAAGCAACCACCAAGAGGAAAGAAAAAACAAACAAAACCTCACCCCTGGTGTGAGATACGAGACCACAGGTATTTACAACTGCACCACATTATTTTGTGCTCCATAATGCTGCTTTGGTGATGGTGGGGCCAGGCAGGCCTTGGCCCATCTGCCTGTCAAGTTCAACTGTCTTTTCCTTTGGAAAAGCTTCTCCCCGATACAACTGTCCAGCCAGAGATTCTCATTCTCACAACTGTCAAGTTGAAGCAAGTTCAACTCTCGCTCAGGGACACGCTTGTGCTGAAGAGGCTTTGCCTGCACCTCCCTCACACATGCTGTCCTGGTTTTCAGCTGGCACAGAGCTGGGTTTCTTTTTAGTAGCTTTTTAGTGCTGTGTTTTGCTTTCAGCTGGGATTTGTTATGAGAGACACTGATAACACACCAGTGTTTGCTCGGGCTCTCGCTCTTCCAGAACTGTGGTTTTGGTTCAGGATTGTTGCTCCTCCAGGATCATTATCTGGAAACGATCCACTGGGTTGGTGGGTGGTGAGCAACTGAAACCACCACCCAGGCTTACAGAATAGGAACTGTGTTAAATACTTGGGCATATTTCTTCCCTTAGATTAAAGGAAAAACTTGACTTTGATTCAAGAAGGTGAGTTTGTTACACCTGAAAATGAAGTGAAGCAATCCAATCAAAAGTTATTTATCACAGCATCAATCTTTACTGACCACTGAGTTTTTCAGTAGACAAGAAGAATAGTTCTGGATTGACTTTTGTTTCTATACAGAAGAAACCCACAATCCCCGCTTTCTCGAATGACATCTTTCATTTCTTGCCAAGCAGAGTACTGAAATATAAATTTTAATAATGTATGAACAATTTAAACAGAATATTTAGGAAAAGAATGTAAAAAGTTTAATACTTTTTTTAAAAAAAGTAACATCAAAAAGTGCATTAGGAGTAAACCCCAGGTTCATCCAGTCATCTAGTCTGCAATATCACTTATTCATTTTCTCCTGTAACAAAGAGGTGAACATTTTTCTTGGACTGTAGCATTTGAGCTGTGCGATCTATGCCAACCACTGCAGCCAGTTTCTGAGCATCATACTTGGAGTAGAGCACTGTACAGGTCCAAGTAGCATCCACTGCATTGTCTCTGGCCTTCAGCATATTACAAATCTCACTGTAGAAGTGGGAGTAGGTTGGTAACTCATAGAAAATGAGGTTCCTAATGCCTTTTATCGTATACCTGTAGGAGGAAAAAAACCCCAAAAAAGTAACTTTGTTGCCCATTTTTACAAAACATGCATGTTAAAACATCAGTTCTATCTCAGCTCTTCCAATTGCCATTAACTTCAATGTACACTAGTTGTAGCTCATCTCTACAAACCCTGTGTCATAGACTGAAGCTAACACAGATGTGGAATTTAAGGGGGGGAACATCTAACACTGCCAGGCACAACGACTTCCTCTAAGGTACAGACCACCATCAAATTCTCCAGTATTCAGCCTCTTTGGCTTGGATTTTAAGACAGTGAACTTTGATCAGACTGAGTCTCATTAAACCTTTCACATTTGCCAAAACATCTTCTGCTAACAGGAAAAATTGTTCCATTAGGAACTTCTAAACAGCTCCAGTCAGGACACAGTAAATTTTCCAGGTGGCCTCAGCTTGCTGTATTGCATTATTGAACCAAGTACATAACCTTTCCCAGAATTTTATGTAATTATTGTGGCACAG
Source organism: Antrostomus carolinensis (assembly GCF_000700745.2). NCBI lineage: Eukaryota > Metazoa > Chordata > Aves > Caprimulgiformes > Caprimulgidae > Antrostomus > Antrostomus carolinensis. Next base: position 13,619 of record NW_010325777.1, on the reverse strand, counting down.
ACGAGCACAAGTAAAAGGCACAATGAATCCCATCATTGGAACTTGTCAGCACTTACTTACCTTCCTGAATAAAGTCGTGAGTCTACCAAAGTATTAGTCTCTGCAAAGGACTGCTGACAACATGTAACATTTTTAAAGTAAACTGAAAAGCTCTTACTTCAGTCAAAGAAGTCCTCAGAGAGGTTCAAGAGACTCAAAAAGCAATACAGCCCATCTACAATTAAGGTCAGACTCTACTTCCAAAACAGCACACATGCAACTCAAAGAAAAACTCAGTCCACAATTCACCTTTTGTAAAAGTGGAAGCGCTCAGTGAACAATAAAAACTGCTTCTCTCCCTTGAGAAAGAACCGTCTCGCTCTGCATACGCCGGCCTTTTTAGTGTATTCACAAATGTGAGTAAAGTTCAGGTCCTCTTTCTTGAAGTAATTTCGAAGACGCACGTAGTCAAAGTACGAAGGAACATAAATGAGCGTGTGGGACATGATGGCATCGCGGTACTCGGGCAAAACCTTGTCGATGAAAAACTGAAATCTGAGTTAAGAAAACAAGTATGTTTTAACCAGAGCCAACAGGAAGCTTTCCAATACTGATATGATCTCAAGCAGGAATATCACCAAACACAAGAGACTATGGGAGATTTTGACTACATTTTTCCTTCTTTAACTTAATAGAATTTCTACGCATGTAGAAGACAAAAGGCAAAGGTTTTATCAGTACCACACAGTTATGGCAGAGATTGGTATTCCCTTCCCAGACTTTATGCCCCAGCACCTTTGGGAAGCAGAAGTTCAGCATTTACCTCCACCTCTGCAGAGCCTAGCCTGCCCCTGAAGACTAACGAAGGCGTAATTCTCTGGGGGAATCACATTGTGCTCTGCAGGAAACAGCATGCTCAACCAAATCTGAAATTGCAGTCATTAGGGCACAGCAAAATAGTCAGGAACACAGAGTACCTTGCATCTATTACAGAAGTTAAACTTTCAGCCTCTAGCCTCCGAAAAACATGAGGGAGCTGGACCACAACGTGGCTAATGGAGCCAGTGAGTGGCATGTTGCGGACGACCACCTGTGAGAAGCAAGCAGGACATTTAGGGAAGCAGCATTTCAAAGGCAGCCACACTCCAGCCAGCTTTCTGCTCTTAACTCACATCTGCAAGCAGTGCAAGAGGCTGTTTTTAGGAAAGCTCCAATACAAAGCTACATTCACATATACACACACCACATCTGTTAAATATACATGACCACTGCTTATGCTCCAACTTCCATATATTTGAGATAAACAAATAAAGTTTTTACTCTTCCTGTTTCCTTTCAAAGTAATAGCAGCTTGTGCTTCTTATAAAGAGGGGAAAAAAAAGAAAGGTGAAGCAAACCCTCCACTTAACAACAACATAAATAAAACAAGATAACTTGTGTGTGTCAAATTAAGAAAAAACAAAATCTGATTTCTGACACTAAACAGTTACTCATTAAAGAAAAGAATCAAATGAGTATTGCTGCAAGAAGAGTAGCTCTTCATGTCTTTGGCACAGCATTGGAAATTGTCACGCAGTGTCATGGAGATTCAGACTGAAATACTTGGGTAATGGAAATGACTGGCACACAGTCAGTCTTTCAACTGAGTTATGGAATTTTTCCACATGTTGGGTCTTCTGTTCCTCTCCCCCTCCCTTACACCAGTGATCACAGAATCACAGAATGTCAGGGATTGGAAGGGACCTCGAAAGATCATCTAGTCCAATCCCCCTGCCAGAGCAGGAACCTAAATGAGATCACCTAGAAAGGCATCCAGGCGGGTCTTGAATGTCTCCAGAGAAGGAGACTCCACAACCTCCCTGGGCAGCCTGTTCCAGTGCTCTGTCACCCTCACTGTAAAGTAGTTTTTTCTCAAGTTTAAGTGGAACCTCCTGTGTTCCAGCTCACACCCATTGCCCCTTGTCCTATCACTGGACATTACTGAGAAGAGCCTGGCTCCATCCTCCTGACATTCGCCCTCAAAAGCAGGCTTTCATCTCATCGGTGAACTCACCTGCCCCACGTAATTGAAGCAGTGTTTGTTGAAGATGGAGTTGATCTGGGGATTCTGGAGAGCGCTGAACAGCAGCGTCTGGCGGTAGTACTTGGACCAGTTATTGAGGTTCATCATTCGCACTCGGGAAAAGTCTACCCCGTGGGAATCCAGAGGCAGCAGGTTAATGTGCTTCATCAGGTGCTACACAGAGAGATGAAAACACATCACTACAGACTGACATCTCTGCACCCACACTGCCAGAGCCTTAACTGCAGCAAGAAAGTGGGCAGGGACGAGCAAGAATATTGTATAGAATACAAAATAGCAGTGATCTCCCAGGACACCACTGTCTGGTATTTATTGATTGCAGCAAGATCAATTTACTTGATTTCCTCCCACAGAACTGAAAGCTACCACCTCTTTAGGCATCAGTAACCTTTGCTTCCAGTCTTCTCCCATGGGGCAAGTATAATGGATTTGTTTGTATTAAAGTCAATCGTCCCAAGGTTTCTGAGCTAAAATAAGCTCAAGTCCAGTTCCCACCTATTCAGGGAGTTTGGGTACAAGTAAAGAAATTCACCTCATTTTGGCCTCACTGAGTGATGCCCAGGACTAGCATTGCTGCTGCCACATGGCAAGCAGTCACACCCAAAGGGAAACAAACCAGGAAACAGGCTCCAGGACTGATTCCCTGGATACCGTGTAGGCTGACGTGCCTTTCCTGTGACTCCCCAGCAGACAAGACACATTCTGGGCTCATTCAAAATGTACAGAAACACCATTCTGTCAAAATGCAGGGCGCGGATGCCTCAAAGGTGTTCCAACATGGAAAAAACCCTGCAACCTTTCAGAAGCCAAAAAGGATGGGTACTACTGTGTACTGGGCACAGTCCCAGAGCTGTATTTTCATTGCACGTACAGGAAAATCTTCACACTGTTGTCTTAACTTCAGCAGTGGAGACCAGCACGAGCTCCTATAGCTTTCTGGAGGAACCCGAATTAGGCTGTATGGATTCCTCACATGGCTGCAACCAGACTGAGACACTGGGCAGTCAGACAGCTGGCATATTTTCTCCCAGATGTGATTAAAGGAATCATTATTATCTCATCCTGCAAGATAATTAAAACTGTCCAAAAAAATCTCTGATGAAATATGCCACTAAACCACCAAATACTATGATTTATAGAGAACAGCTGCTGAATACTACCCAAAATCTGCAGAAAGAATATTCTTAGCATAAGGAAAATATCATAAGGGTGTAGGGAGGAAAAGGAACCAGCATACATGTCTGGAATCAAGTCAGTAAAAAAACAGCAATACTGTTCACTGCCAAAACCAAGTTATAACAGACTAACAAGAGACAGTACAGCACAAAAATTAATACATACAGAAAACGCACCAGAACATGTTCCCAGTTCTGCATCAGGTAAATATCTGCTTGATCAATTATGAGAATTTCTATTGATGACAGAAAATCAAAATCTCTCTTCTTCTCCCCCTCTGTGCCAATGATAGTCCTGATACCCAGGGGAGAGGCGATGATGATATCCGATGAGTAAAACGGTGCATAGAGTCTCATGCTCTTCTGAAGAATCGCAACCCCTGTGAAACAACAACCAACAGCATTTTCTTAGTTAAGGTCAACTACCAACCAGCTTTTTCTCTGTAACAGTAGCTCCCTGTATTTCCTCTCCCTTAACACATACTAATGATTACAGCTGGACAAAACCAACCTGAAATTCTTCTTTCCCTGAAAGGTGCCTACCCACCCCATGCCCATTTGAAAAGCATTTGGCAGACTTTTATCAAGTTCAGCAAACTCTCTCAGTATTACTTTTTTCCAGATTTTTCATAGCCTGGACACCATTTTTTAAAATGAAACACATTTTTTGTGATTTTCTGCTAAATAGGGGGATGAGGGGGCTGAAGAACTTTAAAAAAACCCCCAAACAAACAAACAACCAGCTGAAACAACTATTCTCTTCTCCCTGAATCCTAGACTTTGGTGGCTGCCATTAGGTACTATAGTAACTGTTACCTTAATCTGTCATGAAAAATTCAGTGTGGACCTCTTGACCACAACTGCCTTTATTCACACAGCCATGAGAGCTGCTACTAAAATGCAAAGGAAAAGGTTCTTCCTGTGATGACAACCGAAAGCACCACCAGCCCTGCACCTTCCGTGGCACTGCTTCTCACACTGCACGTTGCGGTGTACGTGCCAGACGAGCTTATGCATCACCTCAGGCTAGAGAAATTAAAAGGAAGGAATAACAGGAGTTTGCTGCCTATGTCATAACTACATGGCAACACTGCTAGGACCCACAGTTTTCTGATTGTAAAAATCCAGGTAGTCCAGACCGTATCCAAACCACCCACTACAGTTTGCCCAACAAAGGCGTCTCTTCAGCTTCTCTCCCTCTCTGTGTGAAGCCAGCTATCATGAGCACAGCTGAGGGCATCTGCAAGAATTTCATACAGACACCAACAGGGGCCCCTCCTGCTATCTATTTTAATCCAATTATTAAAAAAAAAAAAAAAAGGAAAGGAATGCACAAATGATTTAATTTCTAGGAAGAAGATATCACTTGTCACAGCATTTATACAGTTTAACAACACCAAGTCTTTTTTCTGTTTAAAAATGTGAAAGGGTGGTTTTAGTAAGGCATAACAAATGTGCTCCAAATTAGATCTTTGTGCAGAAGTAACAGGGTGTGAGGCACAGTAAGAAAGAATAATTATTCTGCTTCTGTGATTTGCTTCTGCCAGTAACAGCACTGAAAGTTTCTTCAAGCATTTCTTCACACCTAGTAAGTGGACCAAGCAGCCTGTGGTATGGGAGAGGACTGAAAGGAAAATTATTATGCTACTGAAAGTAAGATGCTCTCAGCCAGGAAGATATTCACTGGGGAAGGAAGAAAGACTGAGTGGGACCTGCTTGCATCTTCCACTGTATCATTGAATCTCCTGGGATGCCAATTTATCTTTCAAGGGGTAAGAATTTCAAAAGCTTCTGATCTGACAAGTTAAGTTACAAAACTGCCTACTCATCATGGCAGCTCCAGGAACCAAGCCACCAGCTAATTCTCTGCATACTGAGTTACTAAAACAGCATGAGATTACAAGATTATGAAGTAGTCTCAAATCTGCTGCTTGTCCAACAGTCCTGCTTGCTGGCTACCCCTTTGCTTTCATGGAAGCCACAGGCAGCACAGTAGAAAACTGCTTCGCTCAGTACTGAGCTTTAATTTTGTTTCAACCATTACTGATTACCAGAGACATTGTGAATAGGCTAATTAAACCCAAATGATTTTTTTTTAATAACATGAAAGACTTTGCTGCATAATCAAGGCTATCCTCCTTAAAATGAGGTGTGGGCAGTCCCGCTACAATAAAGCGATCATTGCATCTTAAGTGATTCTGAACTTGATGTGAAAATCATTACTTTTCTATTTTCCCTTCCTTTTTAAGTTCTGGCAGGGCAAGAAAGAATTTCAGAAAAATCCAAGTTGCCAGTGCAAAACCAGCATGAATACCACAGAGCCTAGAGTCTCACCAGAACTTCCAGCCCTGGTATCTCCGAGACATTTAGGAAGAACTTGTTAGTTCTCAGTTCTTTACAAGTTAAAAATCATCTGTTCAGCTGGTCTTTACCAATTCTGAAGTGGTCATCGATGTTGCCAGCAAAGACGGCTTCATAATCTTCAGGTCTTTTCAGGTTGGGAGGTTTTTCTTCTGGGTCAGAGCCAAACTCCCCTTTGAAGCGCTTTTTGTTACTTACATCTATTTTTCTTTTGTCATTTACTTCAAGAAGACTGATGAAAATATGCACAATTCGCAAAGCACATTCTCTGAAGGGCACTATCATCAGTACCTGCATAGATCAACAGTTATAACAGAATAACCCATAAAATATGAACGCTCACAGTAAACCGTATGTTAAGTAATTTTTTTGACCTAGATCTGCCCCCACAGGGTATCCCAACAACCACAGGAGAACAATCCTGACATGCAGCAAGGAGGGAGGATGCACTGGGACACGGTGTGCTCATGAAGAGCTACTGGCCAGCAGCTCAGTTTGGTTCCCCATCTCACACCCACGGTGCCATCACACTGGAATTGAAAGTTAAGCACGTTGTCCTGTTCTCCCCACCCCCCAAGCAAGCAAGAGCTCCCACAATACACAGACAAGGTCAATGGCTGGCTCCCAGGTGGGTGGCAAAAGTCTCTGCACAGCACTCTGAAATATAAATATCTAACTGGGGAGTCAACACAGAAACCAAAGGCATTTGTCAGATGCGCAGCAAACACTGAAACCCAACTTTTAAACTGCTCAACAGGTAGTTATCTCCACCAGTGACAGGCCTGAATCCACCTGGTTATCAACTAGAAGATGCCGTGAATCCAGGGAGAGGCTTGGTTTGAGGCCCACTCCACTATGACAGGTGGCCTTGACAATGGAACTGGGATTCCCCAAAGTCTCCCAAGTACAGAAAGATCTTTCCATGCAGGAGAGCCCTTAAAAGTGCCTAAGGCTAAAAAAATTTCTGGCACATCCCACACTGGGTGACAGCCTACACTACCTGCACAAACACCGAAGATCAATGTGGAGGCACTTTTCTGTAGTGGTAGATTTAGAAATGGGAGCAGGAAAAGGTGACATGTCAGTCTGTAGTGATAGGGGGACAAAGAAAAAGGTAAGTTAATCTCATGGCTCAGCACAGAAACAGCCCAGCTAACAACCCTGTGCTCACTGTCCTCGCAAGGTGCTTGCCCTGGCCATGGTAGATGACTTCCAAGCATGCTAAAGGGATGTGGAAAGGCCCAGGAACATGTCACCTGAGAGAGCAGCAACAGAAATACTTCTGGATAATCTACCAGGATGTTGCCCAGACAGCCAGGGTGGGGATGGGGGAATCACATTAGGGAAGCCTTCTTACCTTAGGGCGAGTGAGCCCCTGATCCCTGTAGTCGTCCTTCTCAGTCCCTGGCTTTTGGTCTCTTCGTTTGGCATTGTTGCTGAGCACCTGGGCATTTGCCTTCAGAACATGGTTCAAGGCATGCAAGCAGTAAGCATGCCGGATTTCTTCTCCATTTGTTAAAGCATTTCTTTCTGGATAGAACAAGTCCCGGTACGTATTCATGATACAGAAGAGTTCTCTTTGTAATGGGGTAAAAGAGGAATTGCTTGGTTTGTTCACAGAGGACAGAAATTGCTTATTCACTTGTGGCCAAGTGGATTCTAAAGGCTTGTGAAGATAAAGCTGTTTCACATCAACTTCTTTGTCTGCTTTCAAAGTTTTATGTTTCTCCAAAGTGGAAGAAAAAGTTAGTTGGCCCAGCCTTGGCCACTGAAAAACAAAAACAAACCCAAAGAGGAGTCATAAGTGCCAAACTTGGTGCACTTAAAAGCACATCACCACAGCTGGCAACTGTGAATGAATTTAAAGAATTTCAAGTTCAGGAAATTTGAGAAATATCTTTTCATAATACAAGTTGAAACCTATTTTCAATATGCAATCTCTTCCTTAGAATCTACCAAGGTAAATAACAATAAACTTGAGCTCAGTAGATCCTGAATGTATTTTGCAGTGATGTGTCTGTAACTGTCCTCATTTTACAGATGAGAAAACTGAGGGAGGATTTTTCATTTCTGCCTAACCCATCCAGCAAATCAGTGGCACAAATCAGGGACAAGATGAGAATCCAGGAGTCTGACTACACTAATAGATCAGCCACACTGAGGTACTTTGTTTAAATACTGAAACAAGATCCCATTAGGGAATAAACCCAGAAGTTGTGAATCAGCTGCTAACTGCAATCTTGTTGGATCTGTCTCATTTCGAGGGCAAAAGCTATCAGTGTAATAGGGGGAAAACTCTACACTTTAAGCCTTCTGCTATGCAAGTTGTCCCTGTCTAGGTCTGTAAAGTAGCTACACGTAGTTAAGCAAAGATAAATCATGCACTGCTTCAGGTGGCACTGGTATTTTTGGCCACCATATTCCAAAAAAGAAAAAAAATGTATTTTTTTTTAAATCACAGCTTTCTCTCTGACTGACTAACCATTGGATATCTTCCAACGAATGTCACCCAGCATATGGCTGACCAGAATGCAAGGCAACTCTCCAAAACAAAATCAGATGTGAAAAAGTTAGGAAGCAAAGGTTTGTCTAAAAATGAATACTTTGAAAACCAATATTCTCTCTCAAGCACTGAGGTGGTTTCCTGGTACTGTAATTCACCTTTTGTTTCCAGTATTAACAATATAAGTATTAAATTCCCCTTCACCAGGTTGTAAATGTGTACAGAGATACAGCCACCTTGAAGCAAGAACGTGAAAGGGCATCACAAGTACTTTTAAGACTGTACCTTGTCACCTCACAAGTTCAGTTGCAGAGCACATCCCTGGTGTCGAGCTGTTACCACTGAGAAAGTCTTGTTTCAATCTGGTATCGAGAGTACAAAACCTGAGGTTTTGGGTCTACAGATCAAACTCTAAAGCTATGTGTTTTTCAGATGCGTTGCCATATGCCTACATAACAGACTTTAGATTTCAACTCTTGCCCAGCACTAAGTGAAAAAGAAAACACTTCAGTAACAACACAGGGACAAAATCTTGACAATTCCAGTGCCAACAGCTAATAATAACAGTTATGAATCTACTGTGGTTATTTTAATCCAAGCATCTTTAGGAACTCTGGATGGCTAAAGAACCCAGTTACCTTGCTCTGACTTGAAGTTTTAGGAAGCGTAGACATTTTTTCTACTTCTTTTTCTTCAAGTTCTTTGTCCATATGCTGTTTAAATGGATCTGTTTATACAAACAACAAAACAATATCCTGAGAATGACTTAGCTAACACTGGAATCGAGTTTCAGAACACCAACACCACAATTAAAACTAGTTATTTCTAAGCACTTGGAGATGAGAGAAAAGATGTCAAATTCTCTTTACAGGAACAGAGAGAACAGATTTGACAGATTGCTTTTTTTTAAAAAAAAAAAAGGAAAAAAAAAAAAAAAGCAGAACTTATGGCAGTACTGGAACTTTAAACCACAAAACAAATGTTGGATAGGAAAGCATTAGGTAGTAGAAAACATTGTGCCAATTTTCTGCCTTGAGCTCCGACACATCCATCCCTTGCGGGTGAAATAGGCTGTCAGTAATAAAGGCCCAAGTGAACTTACTGCCCTTAATTTATAAACAGTCTGGCCCAGGGCTTTGCATCTTTGGACAGTGATATTAATACAGTTTGTGACAAAACAGAGAAAGATTAGACAGGTTTTGGGGAAGGGAGGCAAAAATTGCCTGAAGTGAGCAAAGTCTGATTTACCTAATCAGCATTTCTTTTTGGAAAGGAAAGGAGAGGCGAGGAACTGTAAAATCATATTATATTCAAAGCCACTGGCACGCACAAGTCGCATGCAAAGCTTATTTTGAAAACCAAGCTCTGTACACTGCTTGCAGCACAGCAGCACTCACTTCATAAAGAAAACTAATTTGAGAACACTAGTGCTTGCCAAAGGATATCTAGCCCACATACAAGTTACCCAGGCAAAAGTTGAGATATTAGCTAATTATGACACTGTTGAGAATATCTTCCCAGCAACACAAATGAACATGGTATCATTTCACTGTAACACAGGCCCTCTCTTCTGCTGAGTTTTACCAATTCCAGCATTTGTCAGATAAAGTAGAGGGAAAAATGTGAAGCATTTTGAGGAATTCTAGTGACCCCAGAACCAGAGCAGAAATCCATCCCTTTTGCTATCTTAGGTGACTCATTTCTGTAACAGATCACAAAGCCACTTTCAATCTACAGGAACCCACTGAAAAGTAGTGCATCATTCAGAGGCTGAACAAAGCTGTTAGGATACTTAGCATGCAGTTGGAGAGCTATGGTTCTCATTAAAATGCAACGCCAACAGCCTAAGTAATATTCTCATGGTAACAAGAACGAACTGTTTTTTCTATCACATGGCCCTTTGATGCTTCCACGCGTTTCATGTAGCAGCGAGGCTGCCTCGCAGATCTAATGTCAGCTGCTGCTCCAGGATGACAAGCCAGCATCACTAGGGATGCTACAAACATATTTCTCTCTCTCAAACTAAGCCATCTGAGATGAAAACCGCAGAGCATGAAATATGAATAGAAGCTCTGCAAGTGCCAATGTGTGCCATATCACTGAAGGACCACGCACCCGAGCACACAGTTATTTGTGTTACACGTGGTGGGGCGACTCCCAATGCTGGAGCTCAGATTGCACCCACCAGTGCACTGCAGCATCGAGATTCTGGGTGACACCCCTAAAAGATACCACACAGCTGCTTCACTGACACCTCATCCCTTCCTGATCCTGGCACAGTCGGACTCCACTGCGTAACCTTCAAAATTCAGAGAGTCCTGAGCATTTGTCTAAATTACTGTGGCTGCAGCAAGCTTCCCAGAATCTCACCTCTAACACCACTGAGTCATGAAGGACGCCCTCATAGGTCAGCTTTGTGATTATCTCCCGTGCTGTCTGTGCCAAGAATATCTTCCACAGTCAAGCACAGGCTTGCGGGGCCCTTCATATTACACTAGCTTTTTAAACTACTGTTAAAGTAACAGGACAAGATAACCCTCTCCATGCACATTTCTAGTTCCTGATATTTCAGGCTCTATTGGTCATAACAGAAACTACACACAAATCCCAGTCCACAGGGGCTACAGAAAACAAACAGTTCAGCTACACATCTGCATTAGCACTAAGTGTCCCTTATGCAACCAGCTCACATGTGGGCAATATAATGAATAATGTAGCAGAAGAACTCAGAAGCCATATAGCTTATCATTAGGGTGTTTGGTAATTTACACATGTTTACAGATACTCCTCTAGAGGCAGATCACTAAACACAAACATACTGTATTTTACCTTCTGAAAAGGCTTGTGAAGAACTGCTGTCTCTCTCATCTGCATTGCAATCTCCACTCTCCTCTTCCATGAAATTGGTTTCCAAGCTAAATTCAGATTCATGTTTCACATCAGTAAACTCCTCAATTACTCCATGACTTGGGTCACAAGAGGTATCTGCACCATCAGCCTGCTTCTGGGTAAGCGTCTTCTCTGCTGTGTCTGTACCTGTGACTTTAGTTGGAGAGAGAAATGGGTTATATTTCCAGGTTTACATTCTCCCGGGAAAGTTACCACCTTGCTGGCTAGGCTGTCCCCTTTGTGTTAACAATTTTTTTTCTCCCAATACTCTATCCCAAAAGATAAAACCAGACTTTGTGTTCTATAGTAAAGACAACTTTTGGCTAGCATGCCAAATGTCACATAATATACATGAGTTTCCCCAGAGAAAATTAAAGAAATAACCTATTCAGGGAATACAAGCTGTAGTTTCCAAAGGCCCCAAATAACTGAAAACAATAAAAAGTTGCTTCCTCTCTCCCACACTTTCTTATCAGACTTCATGAATGAGAATGCCTCATCATATGGGAGGAGGTTTCCTTCCAATTTACATATTCTTTCCTCTGCTCTGAGGCAAACCTGTCCCTCCTCTCGGTGGCAGCAGCCAAGCCAGATGCTGTGTGAGAGAACAGCTTGCGTCTCCCATGAGTGGGTGAGAACCCCTGGTATGCTGCTCCATGTGGATTTCCTCTGTGCTGCCGCACAAACAACATCTGAGGAAGCAGCAGCAGACTGTCTGCCAGAAAATGAGCACAGCTACCCTCTCCCCTGCTAAACCCTTCAGCAGCTGCTGCTCCCACCCACATGGAGGCAATGGAGCAACAGAGTCTCCAAGCCAAGAGCACCCAGACAACAAGCCAGTCTACCCTGGCTAAAAACATACATTATTCAAACTTTCTAACTGAAACAACATTTACCAAAGCAGGGGAAAAGACCAACTACCTTCTTCCTGGTCTGGTACACCGTTCTTAGCTCCTTCATCTCCATCTGCTTCTTCGGCCTCCTGGGATCCTTCACTGTCCATTTCTGTCTCACTTTCCTCAGCTTCTTCTGATTCACTTTCATCTTCTTCTTCCTCACTCTCAGACTCAGGAGAGGTCTTCAGGGTAGCCAGAAGCTTATGATACACAGAGACTTGTTCCACTTCAGTCTCCGAATCGCTTTCTGCACTTGATTTATCAGAATTCTCAGACTGGAAGACAAAACATGACCTTAACACCAACAACAGTAACACTCTATTAGGCAGCAGACCAGTACCCTCACCTCTACTTCCCATGTTATGATTTCCCTCATAAATGGTAAATGGTACCTCAGTACCCTTTACTCCTTTCTTAGGTCCTTTCAGCCCAAAAAGGAAAAATCTGTAAATGTGATATAAATGCACAAAATTGCTAAAGGAAACAAATGAATAATTAATTTTTCTACATGGAAACTTTGAAGTCTTTTATTAATCTGATGATAAAGGAGATTATCAAATCCTGACTGAGGGAAAAGTAAAGCACTGAAGATCTGCAGAAGAGGAATGAGCATTAATGTATTTCTTCATTCAACAACAAACGAAACATCTCCTAACTTGTACAACACTCAGCTTATTCATTATTAAAACAACTTAAAGCATGATTTACTCTTCACTGTGACTAATATGCAAAAAACCCAGGAAGAGCTTAGTTCCTGCTGCTTCTGCCCTCTCATGGCATTACAGTTTTGAGTCAGACACTATAGAGAACAATTCAGAGCCATAAAAAAGTCACATTCACTTTTTTCCTCCTAAACCCAGGTTTTCTGAAGGGATCAACTTAATCAGCCTGAATAACTTGGTAATGTGAAATGCTAAGTGTTTCACTTCATGGCACTACACAAAAATGAAACTAAGGAAGAAATAAAAATATTACCAGTTCACAGACTTGAGTTGCTTCTGGTCTTCCAGAAACCCTGAAAAGAAAGCACTGAAATATCTTACTCTGTCAATGATGTCATACACAGGATGAAAGAGATGAGAGGGAAAAGGAATTGATGAGTTACACAAGTCTTAGCGAAGTTAAAAGAAAACTTAAAATCAAAGCATCACACAATTCTCACTAAGAAAACAGGTCACCCTCTCAGGGGTTGCTACACTCAAGCATTATAACTGATCAAGACGTGAAAAGTTCTAAAGCAGAATCTGGCTTTAATCAGAAGACGAGATGTTAAAAGGAACCTAAGGAATCTAACCACAAGGGCAGTTTGTACAACAAAGTTAACCAGAGCAAGAGCCTACCTCTAGCACTAAATATTGATCTATGGGCGGGGAAAAGACACGTACTACATGAGAAACAGCACTAATTAACCACTGTTGGGACTGTAATTCTGCCAACAGGAGACTGTACAAGCTGGGCTTAAACTATCCTCAACTGTTCCAAAAAGATGTGGAGCCCTGAGTGGGAGAGAGTGTCACTGCACGGGGCGAGGCACAGGACCTGGCTCCCCGTGCCAGGATCCTTCTGTCCCCAGCGACACAGCCCGGAAGGGTCCCAGGGCACATACACCCCGGTAACAGAGCTCAACGCGGGGTGCCTGCTGCGAAAGGCACACGGAGTGGGGGAGCTGACAGCGTGCTCCTCAGGCTTCCAGGGCTTCACAGCCCCATCACACCCCACAGCCGCACCAAACC
>NW_010325776.1:0-14089 GCF_000700745.2 Antrostomus carolinensis | reverse complement strand
TGCCGAGTGGCATCTGAAAATGCGTCACGGCACGGTGCGGCCCGGGCCCAGGCCTGGGCGGGTTGGGAGGCCCAGGGTTCCCTGAGCCAGCTCCTCATGCCAGCGAAATGGGCACCGAAAGGGACGGCTTGGCTTCCTAGCTCGGCTGAGCAGGCGGTTTGATTCATAAATGGCTTCATCCGCCTTTGTGCTGATAACGAACGTAAATAATAAAAATATTTTGGAATAAGTGGGCTGGTAAAATGTGTGTGTGATCTAGTCCAGGAAGTGTTTGAATTCTGGAGGTTAAAGCTGCCCTGCTTCTGAAACAACAAACTGCTTGTGGCTGTAGCTACAGTTAAGGCAAACGTAAAAAATAGGATGTTAATACATGCTGTTTTAACTGCTTTTAAAATATCTTTGTTTTCTAGTGAAAAGATCAAGAGGCAACAGTCAAGACCGGACTGAGAAAGAGGACGAAAACACAGTTTTGCCTAAAAGTCCATGATAACTGATCAAGAAACAATTGCATCACTTGCCTTCTGGTAGCCTTTTGCAATAAAACGGCTTTGTAGTGCATGCCATCTTCTGTGAAATCTGCACGAATAGAGTGGTAAGTTTAAAAGCTTTATGCAGTTGTGAACTCAGTAGTTATCTTTTGAATGTGTAGAGCATGGAGGACCTTATGGCTCCTTTTTAATAAAAGTAATGCTTGAATTGGAGGAACATCACTATGTATATTTTTATTAGTAGTGACTAACAGGAAAACATTGCTGGTAATCCCTTATAATGTGCATGCTTATGTTAAGTAAGAGGACATATGTTAAACTTACTAGTGTATGCCTGGATTTAAGGGGTTTGTACTCGACTGTTGGTTTCAGAATGAGTGTGGGGATGAAGCGCACAGTTATCCTGAATAACAGCATGCATGGATGCTCTCATTATGGTGTATGGCTATCCTGGGTCAGGTTAGCCTAATCCATCTTCAGAAGTAGTGCTCTGAACTGTTCCCTTGTGCAAACAAGCCTTGAAAGCGTTACAAACACGCTGTATTTATTGTATTATGTGGATGTGGATTTGACCAGCCAGTATGGAAAACATTATGTAAATTCTTGCATGGAGATGGGAATTAAAACTGCAGTGATCAAGTGTCTGTGTAGAAGAAGCAACACTGGATGTAAATAATCAACAGTGGTGAATGAACAGCTGTGTGTAGAAGTAGATGAAAAATACTTTGCAAATGAAATTGTTTCCTTCACTGATGTATATTGATTGGATGTCTAGGGAAAAAAGCTTAAAGGATATCAGAATCAAGAAAGAGGTACATAGCTTTTCAGGAAACTCTATCCACTGGTTTAGTGATAGGAGTGAAGTGTCATTTGTTGTGGCTGGCTCACTGCTAGTGAGTAAAAATGTGTGTATGGAAGAGGCAAAAGAGAAAAGGCCTACCTGAGAAAAGATGCAGGGAGAGATCACATTTACCTGTACTGGGCTGTCCTCCCTCTTGTATTGCTCGTGTTCTTTAGCCTAGTACCACAGGAAGTACCACTGCTTGTTTTCAGCTGTATAATTTGTGGTACAAGTAAATCAACTTTCAGTTTGGCTAACAGAGGGAAAAAAATAGGGTTGTACAAAACATATGGAGGCCTCTCTCTTTGCCTTGTTTTCGGTTCTTTTAGAACATGGATCATCTGAATTGCTATATTACATGTAGGTATTTCAGAAAAAAGGGTCAGGTATAGGTGACTTAAAATTTCTCTGTAATTTCCTAGTGCTTTGAACAGTGGGAAAACTTTGTGGACTGTTGCAGTTGAAGGAAGTGAAAATGACTTTTAATCATAATCCCACTGACCTTATATCCTTTTTATCTCCACTGCTTTAGCAGAAACAAATTAATAACATTAAAAAGTAAGGTGAGGCAAACATCTTTGAAAGGAATTCATCTCAAGTTTAAGATTCTTCACCTTTGTGTTCCTCCTCCACATCTTTTTCAGCTGAAGGAGTGCAGTAAACAGAACCTGTGCAGCTGTATTCTTCAAGAAGGGCAGAAGACAGTTTGAACCATGGCAAGCCAGGTAAGATCACTTGGTCAGAAACTCAGGCTTGCAGTGCCTAACTGGATTCCAGAACCACACTCAGAATTCCTAGTAAATGTAAAGCTGAAATAGCTAGCTTGCTCTGAGTTGGGTGTTCTTTTAGTCCTCTGATTTCTTCTGGTAATTTGGTAATCGGTGGCGGTCCTCTGGACACTTAATCCTATCGACTGAAGCAGGTTGGGGGATAACATTGAGCTTTGCAGTTTGGATTGTTTGAGCATGAGTTCTTGTGAAGGACCTTGCGCCTGACACTCTCTGTCAGACACATGTAGAGGTGTTCTAGAGGAAGAACGCTAAAGCCTGCGTAAGTAACAAATGCTGCGGAACGCCAGTCTTGTTTTTGGACATCTTCGTTCTTCGGAGTCTTAAATGAGGGAGGCAGCCTGTGTTAACACAGCTGTTGTTTCCCTCTTCTTTTGTGCAGTTACCCCACTTCCTTTTTAAACTGTGGTTTTTGGGGTTTTGGTTTTTCTTTCCTTTCTTGTTTTTTATTACTTTTTTTTTTCCAAGAGGCACTTTTTATGCCTCTTCCTGGCCTTGCGTCTGGGTTTGAGTTTTCCCCTCAGCCAAGCTAGTGCCTGTTCCTGGTCTGCTTTCTCCTTATGTTCCATTAATTGGCCTCCTCATGTTGTTCCTGGCCTGGGAGAGCGACTCACAGCTGGCTAGTGAGGAGAGGCATCTCGCATAAGAGAAGAAAGATCCCTGTGTGAGGGGAGATAGGGACAGCTGAGATCCCCTCTAGGCAAGAGTGACGATTTCCCTGCCTCTTCATCACTTAGACCGTGCGGCTTCTGGTTTGTTTTTTTTTTGCATCCTGGAGCTCCAGTGGAACACAGTCCGGTCCTGAAGCTAAACAACATTCAGGATTGGCCAGCATCGAAGGGCTATCTGCTTTTTCCCTAATCCCAAGAGGAAGCTGTCAGTCCTTTAGCCAGCTTGACAAGTCAGGGGAATATGGCTGTTCATACAATCCTTTGGCTCTGTTATTTTTGCCAGGCATTTTCCCCAGAGGCTGCTTTCCCTCATGGGAGGCGGAGGGAGAAATGGGACCCCAGGCTTCTTTCAAGGGCAAGGTGAATATGGGGAAATCACCTGTGGTGATGGGGAGTGGGAGGGAGGAATGTAAATGAGGCTAAATACTATAAATGTGATTTTTTTCTCCCAACAGGACCTACTGGCGAAAAAACGAGAATGCCTCCAGGCCTACAGCTGGTGGAGAACACCACAGAAGAAACGGAAGAAAAAGAACAAAATAAAACCAGGAAGAATAGAGTTTGTCCCTAGTAGTAGTGCAGTCAGGTAAACACTTTTTGAAGTGAGAAGCTCTGACCCCTTACCTGTTTGAATTGATAGTGACAAGTGAATGCCATCACTTACTTTTAAACTCCTGAAATGGCACTTACAGTGCCTACACGCTGAAGTATTGCTTATGGAAATGCAGTGCTAATAGAATAATTAAGTTTCTTCTTGTTTGTCTCTCCCATAATCACTGAGAAGTGGTGGCAAAATAGTTATGGCTTTTTTAAATCATGGCTGTACCTTGAGTTAATAGTTTTTCTTAGTATTTTTGCGCCTCCTTTCTCCCTTCCTCCCCATTCAGACAATAAATACTTCTTTTTAAAACCAACTTTGAAAAGTGGGTTGGTTTTTGGTAATAAAATGGGTCTTTGAAATGCCCTTTTTTTGGTGAAAGCAGTAGAA
Source organism: Antrostomus carolinensis (assembly GCF_000700745.2). Taxonomy (NCBI): domain Eukaryota; kingdom Metazoa; phylum Chordata; class Aves; order Caprimulgiformes; family Caprimulgidae; genus Antrostomus; species Antrostomus carolinensis. The sequence goes on along the minus strand of NW_010325776.1, from coordinate 10,313 downwards.
TGGACCTGGTGAAATTGAGAACTTCATGCTGGAGTGATGGCATTGCAGTTCTCTGTGTTACTCAGCAGAGTTTTGTAGTCAATAACTTTGTCTCCTTGTTTGTTTGGTGATAAATACCTGCTTGTATGTTAGGTACCTTATGATTACAATCACCTTAGTCTCAAACTTGACAGTTGTTCTCTTTTTATCTTTTTAAAGACCAGATTATTCGATATTTGTTGGGGAGCTTACTCCAGAAGTGGATGATTTCCAGCTCTATGACTATTTCCTAAAGAGATACCCCTCATGTATTGACTGCAAAATAGCAACAGACCTGCTGGGATACTCCAGGTAACGCCTGTGAAAATGTGTAGTGCTGTCAGTATGTTTGCTTCTGTAAGTAATATATAGGAACTTGTGTCAGGTCTGTTTCTGCATTTTCTTCAGAGGCAGGAAGAGAGAGATTAGTCTCTAGTATTGCTTTTATTTTTTAACAGCGTAGATCCTTGTGTTTCTAAAACTTTTTGGTTAGTTGAAGCAGTTATTGTGATAAGCTTCAGTGTAGCCGTGTGCATATCTGCATGAAATAAATGAGATGGTGGGAGAAGGGAGGGCTGTGCACGGAGATCTGTGCTGCTGTGCTTCCATACAGCAGCATGGCCATTATCTGCAGTATTGAAGACAAAATAATTCCCTCTTTACACGTGGGAGGAAAGTGCAAGGCCTGGCGAATCCGTAGGGGGTTGGGAGACTGAACCTATTAATATTAGTAAGTAGAGTCTAACAGAAGCTATACTGGCCAGGGTGAGCCAGTTTGCTGCTCAGACAGTGCTGGCTGTAATAGTCATTCAAGAAACTTCAACAGAAAGCAAGTATCAGAAGAATGTTAATGCTGTACAGTGGTAGGAGTGGGCTAATACTAACTGATAAATTAACTGCTGTAAATGCAGAAACACGGGATCAGATAGCAAATAAAATGTATTGTTGCCCTGGCTTGCAGAAAGCTGCACCTTAATGCTGTCAAAAAACAAGCTTTTTGCTTCTGGCCCAAGTTTTTAATATGATTAAAGCATCTTCTGTGCATGTGCAGGTGCCAGAGAGGCTGCTTAGGTAGTGGAAGCTATAGTAGCTACTGTCTTGTGTTTCTGTAAAAAGCACAAATTGAATTTGTTAGCTTTGTAACTGTTTTGCATACTAGAACTTGTTTTCTCCCTTTTGAAAATTGTAGAGGGTATGCCTTTGTCAGATTTGGTGAGCAAGGTGATCAGATGAGGGCACTGCAAGACTGCCAGAATGCACCAGGTCTGGGGGGAAAACGAATCCGCCTGAGCATAGGAATTTCTAAAAGGTAACAAATGACTTGTGTGTTGATACAGTAATTCTAAATAATCAGATTCTTGTAGCTCTGCCTTTGTAAAGTCTGTGGCCCTTGCTGTAATGCCTGTACACATGATGCAGTCTACAAAACCAAAAATACATGTTTTGTATTACTGTAAAATAAATATAAAAATTATGTTCTGACTCCCTGGATTCATCAACCTTTTTCAGGATTTCTGGGGGAATCCAACTCTTGATTCTAGCCCAGGCTGTGTTAACTTTGGCTCAGCTGCTGCTGTAACCAGCCTTAATTCTTATGGAAGTGAAGCTGAATGCATTCATAAATATTTCCCAGGTTTGGGACTGTAGAAGGAACAACAAGTGGTTTTGAATTCTAGGGAGCTTTTCTTCTAGACCTTTTTCTCTAGCATAGGCAAGGTAGAAAATTGCTAGTTTTACAGTAGGCTGGCAGAAGAAGCAACTCTTAAGTGGAAAAATAGAGAATATGGGGGCGTGGGGGGGAAGAAACCAAAGGAGATGTTGCTTTGGAACAGTTTTAGAATACTAGTATTTGCTTTTCAAGTGATTGGGACAGCAGGGAATTTAAAGTTCATTGGTTCTGAGAAGGTTTTTCACTCTGCTGGCTCGGTTCTCTCATTCAGTTATTTAAGGCACTTCAAGTCTCTGAACAGTTAGAGAATTGATACCAAGTTTGATAAACTTGGATACAGAAAAAAAAAGAACTTAAATAAAAAATAAAACTATTTCAGTATATTCCTGAGGGTAGCTTGTACGTTCTGTTAAATAGCAAAAAAACCATCTTTTGTTACTCTTTACCCTGGATAATTCTGTAAAAGCTGTCTCTTTGCTTTAGAATGGAAATGCTCTTATCCAAGAGAGCGTGGTGGAGTCACCTTCCCTGGTGGGATTTAACAGACAGGCAGACAAGGTGCTTGGGGACATGGTTTAGAGGTGGAATTGGCAGTGTTGGGTTTATGGTTGGACTCGATGATCTTAAGGGTCTTTTCCAACCACTGTGATTCTGTGATTATCCAGATTTGCTCTGACTAAATTATTTTGAAAACAAGAAGAGGTCCCAAAGAAGCAAGTTTCCTCACTTCTGCTGTCCAGAAGAACGTCAGCAGTACTTTCAGATTTTTCTTTCCTACAGAGGTGTATGTAGGAGAGAAATTGGAAGCAGAAGACTTTAAGCCAATAAGTCATTTGTTCACTACAGTAGCAAGACAATAGAATACCCATTTATTAGGATGTGTGTGTACCTTTACAGGAGTGAAACACATGGAATATTGCTATTAAAACACATCACTAATCTGTATCTGTTTCTGAATGGCTGAGTGCTGTGCTCTCCTAGCATCAAAATATCCAGCTATCAGAGTAATTTGTCTCCAAGTTGCTTATATTGGAAACTGTTTCTGAGGTCCTTCAGTTTGTGCTCTTGTCAGAAAGCCTGGATCTGGCTTTTCTGGAATTGAGATGCAGAGAAGTAGGACTCTGCAAACACAAGGAGGTCTGCCTGTATGTGACTAGTGAAGAAATGTCAAAGCATGGAGGATTTTTTGGAATGTTTTAGTACTGACAACACTTATCCATTGATTCTTGTCATTAGTGTGATGTTGTCCCTCAGGAAATCCCCTCAGGAGAGGGAAAGTAGTGAAAACTAATCAGCTGGTCCTTTGGTCTCGAGACTCAATGAGTTCTGTCATTTTCCTGCTGGATGGTGGCAGTGCTGACTTCACCTGCCAGCTGTACTTTGGCAGCTGTTTAAGGACTAAAAATTGAGCAGGTGGAAGTAGATGTGGCAAACTGGCAGGTAGTGTCAGATGTTCCTCTGAAACAGATAATCTGACTTCACCCCCTTGTTTCTGGAAATAGTAGAATTTAGTATTAACCAAGCAAAAGATAAGAAGTGCTAATTAAGACTGACTGCATCTTTACAGCAGCTGTGCTTGATAAATGTCTCTGGTCTTAAATAAATCAGCTTTTAGCAGAGCACAAAGATTTATCAGCAGCCTGCTTATACAGTTAATAAAAACACTCAAAATGGATACAGTGTCATGACTCAAGTTAATCCATGAGAATAATTACTTTTGGTGTTGGTGAAGATGGGAGCATTTGCTTCTGTATAAACATGCGATCTTGTGCTGTGACTTAGGCTGTTGCTTAGGCAACTGCTCAGAAAAGCTTCCTTTTAAAACTTTGAGATGCATAAGCTGGCAAATTGTTTACCTTCAGAACTGGCTTTGCAGTTTATTGTTCCTGAACTCTAACTGTATTTACCACCTCATGTTTCAGACTGAAAGCAGAATTCCAGCGGTACCAGTCCTACAACTATAATGATTATTACCAAGATTATCAGAATTACTACTCACAGTGGAATTATGATCCTTATGCTGAATACAACTACAGCTCCTATACTCCCTATGATAACATGCAAGCTGTTGGAGACTGCTCTTTAGGAGATGCTGTTATGGCTCCAGCTGTTTTTGAGGTAAAGATACTACACACTTCTTTAAATAAAAGAATTTGCAAATATTAAGTTGTAGGAATTGTGTAAGCCAGAGCAAAAACAAGTCCTAAAACTGAAATCATGCTTTCTGCTTAGTGTGGAGGTCAGAATAGCAGGCTTCCTTCAGAGTTACTGTGATTTAAGTGCTTAAGTGGTGCGTCTATAAAATTAGATATGTAAACACCATTATTTGTTCATATATGCCAAATAACAGTTCTGATGGCATAATTGTGTATGTGGCTTCCTCTCTTCCTGTTTTTCTGACATGCTTTGCTTAAAGCAAACTAAAAAATTACTGTAAGATGGGTCTTACCTTAGATCAGCCAATTTATCAATTACAGCTTCTGGAAGTCCCTTCCAACCTGAACCAGACTAGGATTTTTCTTAAAAAAAAAAAAAACAAAAAAAAACAAAAAAAAAAAACCCCAAAACTAAACCCAAAACACCCCCAAACAAACAAAAAAACCCCCCACAACAACAATAAAAAGCCCCCAATTACCAAACACCCAAAACCAAACAAAAGAAAAAACCCTGAAAAACAACACCTTCCCCTTCCAAACCAAACAAACCAAAAAAGAACCAGGCAGGAAAAAAAACCCAGCAAAAAACCCCCACAAAACAAAACCAAAACCACCCCTCCTCAACAAACACAACCCCCCCCTACCTCTTGTTGTGGGAGAAGGGAAAGGTTTGGGAGTACAAAATCAGTTTGGATTTGTTATACTTCCTGAAATGGATTATGATTAAACTTAAAAGGTTTTATTTTCTTTATAGGAAACTGCACCTATGACTGAAATCAGTGATGACCTAATAACTGAAGGTAATGATGATTCTGTCACTGCAGTTTGAATGTGGCTGTACTTGTGCCCTTTAGCAATAACAAGCCAATGACTATTGGATGAAGAATGTCTTGGAAATTGAGCTGATATAGTGGGGATCCTCTGTGGTTTATAGCTGAGCTGAGGTAGGATTTTAAAGCTGATAATGAACGCCACACCAAGTAGAATGGGACATTGTCAACACCACTTCATAGCAGGTTTCTTGTAACTTTGCCTTCATTCACCTTACAGAATGGTCTAATAGAGAATTTGTTGTATCTTTGTATTGATACAACAATCGTGCTAAGATCCTGCAAAGCCTATTCTATGTTAAACTCATTAATAGGCAAAAGCTTGCTTTTTCTAAATCCTGAGGTAAAAGCTCATGTTGCAGGTGCTGAAAGGAGGATTCAGCTTACACATAAAGATTTGGTACCAAACTTAATTGTTTGGCCTGGAAGGTTTGCAGACAGTTCCTTGTGTACAGACATCTTGTGTCAGTGTTTGGAAACTTTATCCTGCATAACATATTGTAGTAGAAATGAATTAAGTGGATTTTTGGAGAGTTTAATGGTTAATTATCCTTAAATCTGCTCTTTACCTTGAAATACTGAGATAGTCCTAACATTCTAATACACAAATTCCAAAAGAAGTTGGACTTGTCAGGTTTGTTAAAACTCTAGTCATCTTATTGATGTAGTATTACATCCATTAAATTTAGCTAAAACATGCTTTATTAAGCATTTACTGCAGGATTTTGTGTGCATGCCTCCCAAGATCTGACACTTGTACTTTTATTTTCAGATCCACAACTTTACTTGGATGTTGATGAAATGAACAGACAGTTCATGGAAACAAGTGAAGAACTCTATGATTCCCTCATGAATTGTCACTGGCAACCTCTGGATACGGTCACTTCTGACATCCCCCCTGCTATTTAAGTGTCTTATATAGCATGACCGTTATGACCAAGGTGCTAAAATTACATTTCTTCTACATTACTCTAGATCATAAGTTTTAAAGCACAATGATAGGTTGGGGTTGTTTTGGTTTTTTTTTTTGCTATGCTTTTGACAGTTTCTGTAATCTTTTTTTTTTGTTGTTGTTGTTGTTCATCACTCTACTCTTGGAGCATCTTGAAATCATGTAAATATTCTAGAAATGTAAAGAGTTCAATGGGGTCTAAAGATAGACTTGCCTGTGTAAATAAAACTTTGTTTCTGCAAACCTGCCAGCAAGGGATTTTACTTACATACGTGAAGCACATTCTCTTCTGGCTTGTGGAATTTAGCTGGAGGCAGTTAGGGTATTTCAGCTGTCAGGGCGCTAGCAAAAACTAGCTGTCCTGTATTTCCAAGTTACCTAGGCAATCTCTTACAAGCTCTTACCACACTTGCTTAGATGATAGGTGTATTTGGGAGATGCCCTGAGGGTTTGCTATAGGAACACTTGGCACCACTCTCTCCTGAAGTCTGGTGCTAACTGCACTAGTGTTGATGTCAGGTCAGTGAGAATTGCTTTCTCAACATGGTATTTGAAATGTACAGAAGGGTGAACTTTCAGCTGCCATAACTGCAAACATTCCAAAGACTTAAGGATGATTCCTACTGACAGTTTTATTCCTGCCCTTCTTATTGTTAGTCTTCTCAACTGAAACTTTACAGCAAAGAAACTGGTGTCACAGTACATGTTCTTAAACCTAAAAATTATTGGAGAAAATAACTTGCTGGTTTAAAGGAGGAAAAATAACCCTTCAGGAACAAAAGACTGTCCTAGTAACAACTCTTCAGCTAAGTTGCACCCTGTCCTGAACATCTCTGCAAATTCTTCTTCGTGCTGAAGTGTTTTATAGTGATGAGGTTACAAAATTTTAGTAGGGTGACAGTTTTCAGTATTCAAGTCAAAGGAGATTAGGGGAGATAGCAATGAGGGAAGTTCTGCTTTAAGCTAGCAACTTCTGAGTGGTTTCCTCTCAACTGTTCCCATCTTGAAGGATATAAAGTATTTTCCAATCACAGGGACTACTTAAGCCTATGTGTTTGCAAAAGTATTTGCTACTTAATGTACATAATGACAAAATAAATTAGGCTGGAAACAAGATACTCTTCCAAGAAAAAGAGGTGGCAGAAATTATCAGAGCTAATAGCTGTGGAAGCTACTAAAGCTAGTCAAGATTCTTTGGTACTGCAATCTAAACTATACCTGCCATCTGTGCTGGCAGATAGGAATAAAGTTCTCTGGTATTTTTTATGACTAAATGTAATTAAAGCAGTGGTCATAACCTATATGCTGTTCTGAAATTTCAAACAAATACTCTGTTGCAGTGATGAGTCAGCACTGGCAGGTCATTTCTAGCTGTTGACTAGAATCTCCCTCTTTTTCACAGTTTTAATTTCAGCTAGGAATATTTTCAAAGACCTGTCCATGAAATGTAGATGCTCTAAAACAGAACAGGCTTTTGGGGTACTACAGGAAGTTTATTCTTCCTGGATTTTGTGCAGATGTACGCGTAGGAAGAGACAGAAAGCAAAAAGCTCATCTAGGCAAGGGGAGTAGTGTCACTGTTTCCCAGCTTTGAGGAGAGGTAGTAGCAAGGTAGCTGGGAACATGAATTTTGTGAGTGGATGTTTCCCTTGTGTGAACTGATGAGGCTTTGGAGGGTGATGGGAGGGAGATTATTAACAAGAACTTGACAGAAAGTGGAGTAAATGAAGCAAAGAGAATCTTGAGTGGGAAAGGGGGTGCTCATGTGCATGTATAGAATGGTTTTGGAGGGCTGCAGTAGGGAGGAAACTGGAGATAGTAGATGCAGGCCCCTTGGATGTGGATGGGAGTGTTGAAGCTTCAAAACTACACGATTTGATGCCACTTCCTTTGTAGTGTGTAGCTCTAGTGCTTGAGTGTGGGAGTACAAACTGGTCTGCTGAGCAAAGGATTTTATATCTAGCCAGTACCATCACCACGAGCAGCACGACAGCTTCCAGGTCCGTGCCTGGGTTATATCCTGCTTTGAAGCAGCTTGCATAGCATCAGCTAACACCATACTGAAACTGCAGCGAGTGATTTGTGAAACCTTTTATTGCGTTACCAGTGTGATGCTAAGGGTGTGTGTTGGCTCAGCAGAAATACTCTGGAGTATCTGTGCTGGTTTTTGGCATTTGGGAAGGTGAACTGTGTAGTGAGGGGCTCACCTAGCTAAGTGATTTTATTTAGTCTGACACTGCATCACCACAGTCCATAAACCTCAAAAAATGTCACAGCTGTGGCCACCCCATTAGTGCAGATTTTACCTGTTAACAAGGTCCATCCGCTCTGCATTGGAGACTTTCAGACATGTGTGCCTTCTGTTCTGGGCTGTAAAGTACCCACGTAGTGCAGGTACTGTTTGTGTAGTGCAGTGGAAGAGGTTCTGCAAAGATCTGATTGCAGCGGGAGCATTTAGAAAAACAAACAAAAAAAATGGAGTGTTTTGGGGTTTTTTGGTTTTGTTTTTTTTAATTAAGCTTGATGAAGGTTTGTTTGGTTTGTTTTGTTTTTTTCTCACAAGAATATCTAGTGTTGGTTTTATAAACTCTTGATTGCACCTAAGTGCAATAGATAGTGCCTTTACTCAAAACCTGCTGATTTCTTCAAGAAGAGTAGTGGGGTTTTTTTTTTCTCTAAACAGAAAGGCTTTAGTTTGATGGTTTGAGGGGCTACTAATCCTGCAGTCAGTAACAGGGAGAAAGAAACCAAAAGGGTAAAAGAATACTTAAAAAGGGTACAAAAAAAAGGTTAAATGGTACTTAAGCCATGAATGTTTCTTTTTGCAGGGATGCTCTTGGACCAACAGCTTCTTTCTAGCGCTACCTCAAAGTAACTTGCAGATATAACTCACAGGGAAGATTGATCAAATGGTGATGATCCCTATCATTCTGCTGGAGATATATATATATATATTTGCCTTTTGTTTTGTTTCATTTTTAATAACATTTATTTAACTCGAGTGACTCATGTCAATAGACATTGTTTGACTACATCGACAAGTATTTCCGAGTCATGAGTGTCATTAAAGGCATGTCACCATATGGAAATTGTTCTAAATAAGTAAAATGGAAGTAAAATCAGTAAATAAAGCAGCACTTGAATTTACAGAGCAAACATAGCGTAGGTGCCTTTAACACATCCGTGGAAGAGACAGTTGTGTTTCCAGATTACCTTCCTGTGCTTGGCATGCATCAGAAGGAGGGAATCTTGTTTTACATGGGCCCAGCTCTTAGGTGTCCAGTGCAGGAGCTGGTTTCAGTCAGCTCCCCGCGCTGTTACCACAGGGCACAGGTTTACATCCCTTTGTCTATCTTGCTCTTCCCATAATGGCAATACATCATGATGCCTTTTCTTCCCCTTCCCTTCAAACTGGAATTTAGCGTGATAATTGTTTCCTGGACAAAAGAGTTAGAAATCCAGAGAAAAACACTATTTTTTTTCTTGTATTTTGATGATTATATTGATGTAGATTTTTTTTTGACAAGGATATTGTAGAAATAGAGGTTCATACTAAAACTGGTCTGTGGACTGGAACACGCCAGCAGTTCACATGAGATCATGTGGTTCTTGCAGGTCACTTCTAAACCCCCGTGTTCCATGTCTGGGAAGGGATTACCTGTCCCACAAGTCATCCCGCTGCACCTGAAATGTGTTTGTGGCAGTAGGGTAGGAGAGGAGGAGACTGTGGAGGTTGGAAGGTCTAGTTCATGAGGACAGATAACCTGGAACGTAATTCCACTCTGCTGGGATTTTGGAAAAGGTTTTCTCCTTTAGATAATCACAAAGGTAGGAAGGACTAAGAAATTGAGGCAGAGCAAGCCACGTAGGAGAGCTGGGAAGATACCAATGAGGTTTGAAAAAGCCAGCGTTGAAATAAGAAACAAAAGAGGTGACAGTTCAACACTCCCCAGGAAAAGTGCCCAGAAGCAGCTCCTCCTCTGCTGCTGCTTTTGTTTCTTTGCCCGTGCTGGTTTGTCCCCCTGAACCCCGAGTTTGACACGTTCTCTTTTCAGGTGTGTGCTGTGATGGGCACTTGTGTTTTCGGTGGAAGAGGGGCACCTACCTCACAGCTCTTCCTTTCACTGCCACGTACCCCTGTGTCGTTCTGCAGCAATAATTTGGGGGTTTTTAGGGTGAACATTTTGATTGACTTCTGCGTGCGGCAGGTGCTTGTGCTTTTCTGCTCCGTTGGTCCCAGTGCAGATCAACGCTCTCAATAAGACGTGGAGCCACAGATTTTTCTCAACTACTTTTAGTAGAATAATAAAAAAAAAATCTAAAGAAACGTAAATAAAAATGTAACATTTTAAGAACCGGTACTAGAAATGCATCTTCCTCTTGAGGAAGAAGCAGCCGCCGTGTTGAAGTTTTTTCCCCCAAAAACCTGCATCCAATGTGCCGGAAGGAGCGGTGACCATGGCCGGTTCGGTGCCTCACACGGTGGCGGTTCGCAGCGGCACCGCCCCCTGCCCTTGGGCCGAGCTTTCCCAAGGGAAAAGGAACCCCCGGTCCCGCGGGGGCGGCTCTGGTTACTCCCGGCCCAGGGCAGGTACGTTGTGTCCCCGGGGGCGCGGCGGAGAAGCCGGCTCCCCGCTCCCCCGCGGGGCTGAGGGGGGAAGCGGCGGCGGCGGCGCTGTGGCCCGGCC
>NW_010325775.1:0-1146 GCF_000700745.2 Antrostomus carolinensis | reverse complement strand
GATTTTTAATTAAATTTCACATTAAAATGTTCTTTTTTTTTAAATATCGTATTAATGTTAGATTTTTAATTAAATAGCATATTAAAATGTTAGATTTTAAATTAAATTTTACATTAAAATGTTAATTTTTAATAAATATCGTATTGAAATGGTAGATTTTTAATTAAATATCGTATTAAAATGTTAGAATTTTAAATTAAATTTCACATTAAAATGTTATTTTTTATTAAATATTGTATTAAAATGGTAGATTTTTAATTAAATTTCACATTAAAATGTTCTTTTTTTTTGATTTTTAATTAAATAGCGTATTAAAATGTTAATTTTTATTAAATATCGTATTAAAATGGTATATTTTTAATTAAATATATTAAAATGTTATATTTTTATTAAATTTCATATTAAAATGTTAATTTTTAGTAAAGATCGTATTAAAATGGTAGATTTTAAATTCAATAGTGTATTAAAATGTTATATTTTTATTAAACTTCATATTAAAATGTTATTTTTTATTAAATATCGCATTAAAATGGTCGATTTTTAATTAAATAGCGTATTAAAATGTTAATTTTTATTAAATATCGTATTAAAATGGTATATTTTTAATTAAATATATTAAAATGTTATATTTTTATTAAATTTCATATTAAAATGTTAATTTTTAGTAAAGATCGTATTAAAATGGTAGATTTTTAATTAAATATTGTATTAAAATGTTAATTTTTATTAAATATCATATTAAAATGGTAGGTTTTTAATTAAATAGTGTATTAAAATGTTAATTTTTAAGTAAATATCATATTAAAATGTAGCTAGAACGTGCATCAAGCCTGACCTTGAGTATCTCCAGGGATGGAGCCTCCACCACCTCTCTGAGCAGCTTGTTCTGATGATCCACCACCTTCATCTTGGAAGAACTTTATGGGTTTGTTTTATTTTTTTTGTTCCTAAAATCCCACTTTTTCTCCCCAGTTCAGCTGCTGTGGGGGTGTCTCCTACAAGGACTGGTCCCAGAACATGTACTTCAACTGCACGGCCACCAACCCCAGCCGCGAGCGCTGCTCCGTCCCCTTCTCCTGCTGCCTGCAGGACGCCGAGGAGGTGGGGACACCACGGGGGGACCCCCACTCTGCACCTTCCCCCCCC
>NW_010325774.1:0-12258 GCF_000700745.2 Antrostomus carolinensis | reverse complement strand
GCCAAGCCCCGCTGACCCCGCCAGAGAACAGAAATAAAAGCGCCCGATTTTACATCACGGATTTAACTGGGTACTTCGCTCCGTCGTTCCGGTTGGCAGGGAACGAGTAAGCCGTGGGAGCAGGGCCCGGGGGTGAGCAGCTGGCACTGCCGCTGCTGCGGGGCCTCGGTGCTGGCGGGGCGCGGGCACTGCCAGCCGGCTGCCGGGCCAGCCAAGGACGCTTCTCACTGGCAGATTGTTCCTCAGCCAGCAAGAGGAATAGCTGCTAAAAACACTCGGCAGTTGCTAGCACAGGATCAGCTTCTCAGCTGTCTAGGAATGGTAGGAGGCAAGCCACTGGCTCTTAAAATCGGGACCATGAAAGGTCTTTGAAATACCTAGTTTAGCTTTGCAGTGTTTAGTTTTGTGAGTCTTATCACTTTACTAAATTCTCGGTCCACGGGTGCCCAGGCTCCTTGACGAGCCCAGCATAAGGGGGAGGGGGTGTGTGGAGGGAGTGGAAATGCCTCTGCAGCTTGCCTGGTATCAGGAGGATAATGAAATACTAATTAGAACAGGGTTTCAGACCTGGCTTTCTCTGAGTGCCTTAACCACAGCTTGGCAAAGTCACTTTCTCCTTCTTAGCCCCATGAACATTTAATTATTTATGCAAAGTGGAAGAGCACTGAGAGGGGAAATTGAGAGAGTCTCTCCCAGAACTCCTAGTTGCATTTTCTAGGGAGTTTTCAAGAGCAGTGAGAAATTTGGATTCAGATCCTTGCTAACCAGGGAGGTTTGCAAACAAAGCTCCATCCCCTCCAGCAGATGCTGTTGTGCTTGGATTATAGGGCAAGAAACACAGAGATCATTATTGTGCAGACCTCCTGTCCCCACTGGACAGGGTATGCTAGGCAGAGAATTTGAGAATGTAGTTTGAGAATCTTTCTGAGAAGGATTTGGTTTAGTTTTGTGAATGCCTCCTGGCAGTAAATATACACGTATCTACACAAAGCAGTGCAGCAATTAATTTTGGACCATGAAAGTGATGTATCTGCCTTACAGTGCTTCACTGCCAGGGTGAAGTAGCTCAGTCTCTGCTTCACGTTCAGCTGTAAAGTACTGGTCTCAGACCTAGCCTGTGTCTTTCATGGTTAAGGACCTCCACATCAGTTGCAATGTAAATCTCCTCAAAGATGTCTTAAAGACTGCCTTTCAGAAATGTAGGTAGCTGGGAGCTCAAATCACGGTTGAGCAGAAATTTTAAGGTTTTGGAAGTTCACAAACATTGGATTTGGGAGCCTTTACTGCATTTGGATGCCTGCTTGCCATTGTGAAATGCAAGCTTACTTAGAGCAGGTCTGACTAAGGTGGTTTTTAAAGTGTCAAAAAGCTGCCAGAAATCTTAATCTTTCCAAAATAATTGGAACATACCAGCACTGGTAGGAAGATAATAGAAAATATCTCTGACCCAGCTGTATTTGGAACAAGGTCCACTCTCTCAGGATTACAGCCACACTACCCGTACTTAGCAAGGACTTTTTGGCTAGGGCTGTCTGCAGTAATCAGGGAAAGGTTGAGTTCCAAAGGTTGAGTGTACCACTTTGGATAGGCTTAAGTATGTGTTCTGAATCCAGGTGAAACTGGTATTTGTAGGAGTTCTGTTTGAGAACATCTTATATATATAAACTAGAGTGAATGACCATGAAAATAGACATTACTTCACAAATACTGGAAAAGCAATGCATTTTCTTCTGGTCTGGAATGCTGTAGCCTAAGCGAAAGCTGCACTACAGCAGCCTTACTGGATTTTTTTTGTTTTCAGTGCACAATACAGGTCAAGTTTCATCCTGATGCAGTAGTGAAGTACCGAGCTCTTGAAATCAACTGCACTTTGTTAAGGGTCAGTGGATTGTCAACATCATACTTTTACTTGCATACGTGACTGCCTTTTCCAGTCACTGAGAGAATGCATTGTTCTAGCCTAAAAAACCTAAACCAGAACCTGAACATGAGCATAAATCAACCTCTCTTTTGCTCCATATTTACCTCAAACTTATTTATTTATTGAAAGAAGAACAAAATGCTCTGACAAATGGCATTTCCTGTTGCTGTCCCAGTGCATACAGTGTGGCACATCATCACCATCCTTTCCATTTACAGTAAAACACTCTGGATTGCTGTTAAGTGAACAGTGGATAGCTTGATGTACATGGATATCGGAGGCTTGCTTTGTTCGGCCTTAAAAGTAATAACCTGGTTATGATTCCGGTAGTGAAGTTTATTTGCCATTACAAGGACAAGCTTAGTGTAAAAATATTACTTTAACTTTCACAAAAAAAAAAAAATCTAAAGATTACATAAAGGGGTGTTTTAATAACAGCTTATTTGGGTAATATTTCATTAGTAGTAATATTTCATACCTTTAACAGTTAGGCTTAAGAGAAGTTCTAAAAGTCAATAATACTTAAAGTAACTTTAAAAAAAAACTTTATAAAAAAAATTTTCACTAGTACCACGTCAACCTTATTTTGGTGCCAAACATGACAGCAGTGGTAATTATTTGGAGCAACTACTCTATAGAAGGAGTACTTTAAACATGGGTAAGGTGGCAAAACTCAGTCTAACAAGTTGAGTCTAGGCTACTTAAATACTTAAAATTCACAAACTATAGTTACAAATCACCTTTCAATTGATCACAAAATGCTGACCACAAAGAAATAAAAGATTGCATTCTGGAGTGACTAGTGTTGCCATTAACTGACATGGTTAATACACTAATTACTATGCCAGTTAGCTAGTAACTAGTGTTATCTGGTAATTAGTCTTTTCTCCATCCTGTGGAGTCTATGCAGATTAAAGCTTGTGCATAGATTCTCTTTTTCAGTTACACTATGAGGCTGCACTGATCAGGAATAGTATGAGCCCATGATAAAAAATGAGCTCTTCTTACCTCTTCTTTAGATCCACAAAAAGCAACACTACATGTGAGTATGGCACTTTGTTGGCACAGGAAATTAAACTGTTAAATGTGCACGATGTTGGGCGTTGTTTGAAACTGGATGTTGGCTCCATTCAAACTCCTTTGAGCGTATGGCTTGCCTTGCACTGTTACTATGTTTGTGACAGTACTGCCTAAAAAACAGCTAAAAAGCTGTACAAACAGAGGGAGAAGAATCCTGTATTCCAGAGAGTTACTATCTAAAGAGAGACACACAGGATAGAGGGAAAGGGTTTAACAGAGAGGCAGCATGAATGGTGTGATGACAGCAAGGATCTCCTACTCACCTCCACCCTGGTAGCGGTTAGTATGTAATTATAAAGGTTATAAATATTATAAAAGGAAACAAAAGTGAGGGTGACTATGCCTCAGTAATTTTTTATTTATTTTGATGGCTTTCATAGGTGCCCTTACCAAGAACAGCAAGTTCTTGGCTTGCTGGTTTTTTTCACAATGCCACACATTGTTTGGGAAAAATTGATAACAGAAGTACAACCTGATATGCTGCCTGACACTAAAACTGGAGCTTTTTCCTGGACAGTTCAGAATGATGGGGTGGCCCTGCTGCAGCTAAGCTTTGTCCTCTTCCAGGGAAGTTCTTTCTGCTTTAGTTGCTTCTGCAGCTAATAGCTGGAGCCAGTGTCCTACTTTGTCAGTTTTTTGATTAACATAAAGGTAGATTAATCGGCAAGTGGTTTCTGAAATCTTCAAAATCAATGTGTTAAGTATACCATATGTGGAAGCCTGTAAAGCAAATTGGCTGTGGAGACATCCCTGAAGCTTCAGGAGAGGTAAGAAAAAAATTATACCATAATAAATAAAGATTACTGCCTGGTAATCTTTCCATGGTTGCACATTTTAAAATAGTACAAAGGAATATTTAAAGACACCAAAGAAGATAAAAATGAACCAACCTCTGATTCTGTTTTTTATCCTGGCTAGACACGTACAGCATTTCCACTTCTGGGTTTTCAAAGCTCTCTTGCATTGTTACCTTTTGAAAGCAAATATAAACATGGACACCTGATCTTAGGATCAAATTTTATGTGAATTCATACGTTCTTGCTGCCAGCTTATCACTTGTAAGAATTAGTAATTGGTATAATTGCTAAATATGAATGTTCTTCTATGGCTTTACTGTTACATCAGAAGTGTTGTGATCTAATTTAGCCTGTATTTTCCTAAAAGGATTATTACTTTTATCCAGTCTATTATTTCAGCTGCAATGATTCTTATCCAGTGCAGAAAAATACACCCTCTGCATGAACACAAGTGGTTGTCTTAATTTGGCCTCATGCTTTGATACTGGTTTGGCCTGATAAAATCCTAATACTGTCATTCAAATATGGGATAAAGAGCCTGAAAAGTCTTGCTTTCAGGAAACCTTTCTCAACCAACACAAGAAAATTATTTTTTGCCCCTGAGAGTATGGGTTTCATTATGCTCAGTGGAAAGATCAGCTCGTTGTCAACCCTTCCAGCTAGTACACTGAAGGGAAGTTGAATGGAGTGAATCATCATAAAAAAACTCCCATTCAAATGGAGTGAATCATCACAAAAAAAACTCTTATTCACTTTCTGATCTCCAAATGTAATGTAAACAAAGAATGTAAGTAAACATATGCATAATTTAATATTTTCCTGCAGGCCTGTGGCTGTTGATAATATGAAGTGGTTTGCCACTAGCAAACTGAAAGAAAAGGTTCAGGAACAGAAGAAACGCCGCAGGATAGGACTAAACATAAGAAAATTAGGGTCTAGAGGATATTTTATAATCTGACAGGTAGGCTGAAAAGCTCAGCTGCAGGGAACGGCCTGTGATGCTGTAACTTCCCCAGCTCCATATGTATGTCAGAAAGAAGTACAATTGCAGTCCTGAAGTATGAGTTGCTCAGTGCCGAAATTAGTTTCACGCTTTACCTGAGGAACTCTCAAACATGCAATATGTATTCTCCCTTTTCTAAGCAAGAAGATGAAAAAAGCTGTTGAAGTCCAATTTTAGGAGCCAGCTGCCCGCTGTCAGGCTCTGGGGCTGCTTGGGCACTTACAGTCTTCACCCTCCTGCCAGCTGCACCCCTGCACATCACCAGCTGCATCCATCACATCCACAAGAAGCCACAGGAATACACTGAAATCTTTTACTGCAGCCTGTGCAATCTTTCTGGTCAACACCAAAAAAAGTAAATATGACGGAGGGCTCACATCTGCAGTTGCATGAGGTTCCGCTCCCTACATCATTTGATTCCAAATCCACAAGAAACCTTATGCACAGATGGTGTGGACGTAAGTGGGAGAGCCTGCCAGAAAGATTTACGTAAAACTCTCTCTCAGTATTTAGGTGACGTGCACACCTGTCTGAGAAGGAACGATTGAAACAGAATGAGAAGTGACTTAGCACGTAGGTGTGACAAACTCATCTCCCCTGTTCTTAACTGCCCTCCAGTTACGGAATCTGGAAACCAAGAACTCAGAACTGGACAGAGAATATAATAAAAGGTAATTTAATTTCAAAATCATGGTGATTGCATTCAGAATTAATTTTTTAAAACTGAGCGTAATTCTTTGTCTCATCTTTCTTCAGCACTTTCATCACACTTCCCTTACCTAGAAACTAAGCTATGAACTACTCAAGCTATTTACCCTCACTAGTCAAGCTACTTCATGTTTTGGAAGGAAAGAAAACAGATGTAGTGGAGATAGAATTTCTATTGCAAAACATTTTAGAGGTGTTGAGATATCGAGGTGATGGGTGACATACAAAAACCACTGTGCCAGCCTTAATGAGGGAAATATATGTTGGTTTGTTGTTTTTTTTTTTAAAAAAAAGGTACTGCCTTTTTGAACTCAAAGTGGCATTTTGTTTCAACTGTTTGTGAAAATCCTTTCATTAGCACAAGGAGGACTGTGTCTGGGGAGGCTGATGGAGCATGCACTGGATCTCCATTACACCCTGTGCCAGTTCTGGGCAATCAGTCCATCACATCTGCACCAGCCAGGGGGGCAAAACTCTGAAGCACCTAGATTAAAGAGCAAAATTCAACATTGCTTTCATAGGACTACAGAGTAAGTTTTGTCCTAATTTAATATGTCTCTAGTAAATTACAGACTTGACTATGAAGATGGTTAATTAACATTTAAACTGAATCTTCTGCATGACACAGGACAAAGAATTTAAAAAGAAAAAAATATACTGTGTGGAAGTATATAATGTGAAAACCAATTTATTGAAAAGGTGTTCAGATTATGTACTAATCACTGTGTTCACAAGAGCAATAAAATGATACTTTTTCCAAAGAATGTACATTGCAGCTTCCAGAAGACGTGCTGCTCAAGGCATAATTCCATAATATACAGAGTATATACTTTGGATGACCTAACCAATTCTCTTACTACTAACAGCTGTAAATGTTGAAAGATAATTTTCCTCAATTTATCAATGAATTATAAGTTTTATTCTCATGAGTTAGACTCCTGTGGTGTATTTGTAATCTACAAAGAAGTAATACACAGAAAACAAATACAGTTGTTTGTATTGTTATAACATGCATATAATAAATATAAAGCATAAATTTAATTTTTATATATTCCAAGTTTGGATAGATTTTTCTGGAATTACATTAAAATTATAAGAACATAAATTAAGAGAAACTGTTTGAATTCTAAACCTGATTCACCATCTACATTGACAGTATGAACTGTCTGGAAGAAAAAAAAGAAAGTTACAATATTCCTTAGTAAAAGTGCTTTGGGAATAGTATTAAGACTAATTCAAATCATTCAGCCCTTGCTAATAAAATTTAATTTATTGTTGTATGATTTATCAGATTCTTTATGAATCTTTGTTTTATCTTTGAGAGCAGTAAGTGTAATTGGAATTATCACTGCCTGGCTTGCTTAGTTTACAAGCCTTTACTTCTTTGGTACTAAGTTTCTGTGGCTAAGTTTGATGAGGCAAACAAAAGAGCTGGATCTCTGTCCCAAAATTAATTTCAATTCACAGCCTTTCTGGTGTTCACAGTTGAGAAGAGACTGTCCTGGTTTCACTAGGATAGAGTTAATTTTCTTCTTAGTAGTTAGAATAGCTGTGTTTTGGTTTCAGTATGGGATTTGCAATTAGAAGAATGTTGATAAAGTACTAGTGTTATTAGTTGTTGCAGGAAGTCTGCAGAGTTTGTGTTTTGGTAGTGTGCAAGTGCAAAGGACTAGGGGGAGAAAGCATAGTAATTAGCAAAACCCAAACCTGGCATTTGGATGTGCCAGTGAGATATTCCATATCATATTGCGTCATGTCAGTGTATTAATGAGGGTTGACCAGAAAGCTGTGGGATTCTGTCTCAGATCATTCAGGCTCAGTCATCTGGGATTGCAGTTTCAGTTTTGGGACTGTCTCGGCTCCGGGATCACTGGCTGGGGATGGGCTGGGCATCGGTCAGAAGGTCGTGGGCAGTTGCACTGTACATCATGTGTTTGCATGTTATATTATTACTGTTATTATTGGTTTATTTCTATTGTTAATCTTACTATTATTTTATTTCAATTAAGACAGTTTTTTCTTGTCTTAACCTGCAGGTCTCCTTGCCCTTACCTGTCCAGTTCTCTCCGCTGGGATGGGAGGAGAGTGAGCAGGTGGCTGTGTTTGGCTGTTAGCCAAGTGAAACCACCACATCATCAATCATAAGTAAGTTTAGGGTGGTGATAATTTGGAAGTTGAAAATTTTGGCAGGGAAAAAGTGATCAAAATAACTCTCTGAAACCTGTCCGTTAACAATGAAAGAATTATGTGTGTCATCTCATTTACTCTGCAGTTGAAATATGTCTTTGCTACCAATTCCATACTAAAATGGTTGCAAAGATACCTAGAAGTATCACAGAAGAAGCCTATTTATTTATGAGGAACAGAAGAAAAAAAGTTCTTTAATCATGGGACTCCTGGTAGCATTCCTGACACTATTTTGGTGTGTGCATGAGTGAAAACCATGTGTGGGGAATATGTATGATTATGGTGATACTGCAAGCATTGGAGCTCTCAACAGTTTTACCAAAAGGAAAAAAACAGGAAAATGGGTGTCCTTCAATAACTCTGCTTAAGTCACAGGCTTTTTTTTTTTAGTCTGTGATATTCTTTCAACAATATTTGACAATTTGCCTTTTTGATAGAGGACCTGGCTAACTCACTTCTCGAGGACAGCTGGACTTCAGTGCTTCTGTGGTGTTGGCTTTATAGATGGTAGATAAGACACAATGCTGCCAGGTTTTTTAATAGGTCAAGCAGTCCCAGTGATAGAATTTTAGCTTGGGGAGATTTTTCTCTTCTTCCCACAAGCTCCATTTTAAGGATTCAGTCAATGAAGTAGGCTACACAAGCATATTTTGTAGGAAATCTGGGATGCTTTGAGAAATCCCTGGAATGCTTCTGCTTGCCTTAAGCAAATTGATGCAGTCATATTTGAATGGAATGCTGTGGATGCAGCTGTGTGTAAGAGGGGGTTTTTTAGCTTTTTTATTATCTGAATATATGTGAAAATGATCTTTGAGAATTTAGTATTTTTCATAGGTACTTTACTTAACAGACATGTTTCACTTGTCAGAGCTTGTAAGGGAATTTGCTGCTTGTGGGGATGATGTGAGTGAGGAGGCGTCGGGAAGATAGACTCATCTTCTCTGAGTAGTGTTCTGTTGCTGCCAGTTTGTGCTATTGGATCTTGCTGGAACCAGGATTTTCGTGAGAAGAGCTGACTTAGTTGTCCATGTGGCAATGATGGGTTGATTTTAAAGTTTGTCACTAGGAGAGGACATCACGGACAGTATTTTGACATCACAGCCAAATATGCAGTTGAATGTGTTCAGGTTTGCAACCAGGATTGATAGCAACTTGTGAAAACCTTTCAGTGGGAAAGAAGAGGACTATTTTAGCATATATATTATCTGTGGGGATGTTAAATCTTTTAGAAAATTAATCTTAATAAATCCTTGAGTTTTTGCTGTTCAGGAAATTGAGGCAAAATTCAGTAAAGAATTTAGGCTATGTGTTTACAGCACAATACACAGTTATTTATGCTGAGTTTGCCATATACTCAAGGTTGTATAGAAAGATAGAGGCATTAGGGCATGTGTCACTAGCTTGAGGATTTTTGCACAGTATTGTGCAGTCAACATACTGAGAAGAGCAGTCAGGCAGAGTTCCAGTATGCAAATTCAAAACAGTGAACTTGAAGACTCTTGCTCACGTGCTGCTTAAATCCCAAAGGCCTCTTGCAGTCTTACTTGAAAGCTCCCAAGCTGTGTGCCTGCCTACAAGCAGGATATTTGCTTTGTAAGAGCATTTGGTTCCCTCTTCTCCTCCATTCAAGACTGTTTCTGTGTTTTACATTAAACAGTCAGTGGATAAAATACAAGACCAAAGACAAAAGTGCACAACCTTCCAAAAAAAAGCTTACACTGGTATAATGGTTTGTGCAGCCACCTGACCTCAAAGTTTATAGTACTTTTTCTTTCTGTACTTAACCATAACAAATGTTAACATGATGTAAGTCTACCCTGATATAAAAGTCAGGACTAGTATTTTGACTTGAAGCTGGCAGAGTAATCAAGTAATTTTTATTTTATTAAACTGAGCTGCCCCAGATCAGGTTCTAGAAAAAAATATATAATAAAGAGGCAAAAGGCACAGAAGGTAGGATTTTATTTGATGTAAATAAAATACATAATGAGGCAAAGCAATGCGGATAATTTAAGGTACTGAGGACCACTACACCAAGGTGTAGATTACTTACGGTTTAATTTAATCATAAATTCACTGGTATTGGCCCTGTGTCATTATTGTATCATAATATCTGCTAAATTAATTTCCCATCCTTCTCTATTTTAAAGTTAATCCTCTATCCATAGAAACCATGTTTATCTTATATGTACACACAATTAATAGCTCTTTAAAATATACAGCATGTGTATTTATGGAATATATATTCTATATATAATCAAGTAAAACTTAGGACTCTCAAATCCTAAAATAGCTCAAGCTGGTTTACAACATTGCCTTAAATTATTAGAACCATACTGTAAAGGTCATGCTAACTAATCATGTGCTAACTAGCATACTCTAAAAGACTACCACTGAGAGAGTAAATTACCTTAATCTTGTAATGCTAATCTGTTCAGTGCTAACTTGAATAACAGTCTGCACAAAGCTATAGGCAGTACTGTGTCCTGGGTACATATTAATAGCTACAGATCCCCTGCTAGCTACTGCTAGAAATATGCAGTAGCTGTCATGGCAACTCTGTAACTTCTAATTTATTATTAAGTGTTTATATTGCAGTGGCATACAGAGACTCAGACAATAGAAAGACACTGCCTTTCCAGAAGTCTCTAGAAGTTTACCTTCAAGGGGACAGAAGACGCACAAGTGCTGTGTGAATATAATGCCAGTATTGAACTGATCTTCAATTGCTATAAGAGTAAGGATATAAACTAATATATTAAAATAAAATATATTTTGCACTAAAGCTTCAAAATCAGGTTTAGCTTATGCCAAGTTTCTACATGTTTATTCCAGCAAGAATTATAATCACTTACTTATGTCAAAATTAAGTCCTGATATAGTAAGACATAGCTCTGGAAAACTGAGATATACGGTGCTGAATGCCTGCTTACATCTGTGGTGAATTTGTTTTGTTTCTTTTATGTTATCTTAGCAAATAACAACTGTCACATCCTGAGGACTTACCATTTTACCATTAGTTCAGCAAGGGATCACCCATGTCTGTCATAACACAGAAATACCCCCAAAATAAATTATTGTTATAATAATTCAAAACAGAATTGTTTGCCAGTGCTTTATTGCCATATCTATTCACTTTTTCTTCTGCTCTCTTTCCATAAACAATGACACTTTGATAATCTCTTCATTTCCTCCTTCCCTTTATCTTTTCTGTACATTGCATTTTTTTTATCAAATAAGCGTCACAGGTGTGTGTGGGACAATTCTTTCATTAATGCATGTTAATTGAATAAAGGACTTTACAAAAGAAGATTTCAAAACTTGCTGCCTGCAGACAAAATTCAAAACTGAGTTTTACGAAGTTCCATGTAACCTTGAATGGATTTCCTTCTGTGTTTGAGTTAACATCTCTCTGATGAGCACCCCTGTGTTTATCTAGCACAAAAAGGATCTCTCTCCTTCAGAACTGGGCAACACTTTGAATTCAGAAGGGGGCTTTTGGAGACCTGGTCTTTTCTTCCCCGTGGAAACAAGAAAAAGTCACTGGAAAAGGAATAAAGATCTTTCCTGATGTGTTTCCTCACATAGCTTTCTCTTGGTTTTAATGGGATGGGAACTTGAAGGAAGGTAAAGAGTGAAGCTGACATTTTCCAAGTGGCACAGTAACGGAGTGGGTGACAGGAATTATTGACTAGGAAGCTACTCTGGAGGATAGAAGAAGATATTAGCAAGGTTAGCCAATTTTTCTGCTCTAATTGGACAAAAGAGCAGGCAGAGGCTGTGGATTTTAGACTTGGACTGAGAAAAAGGGTACTTCTTGTCTCCTGAGGAGTAACTGGCCATCCAACAGATGGAGCTAAAGCTGAACAGGATGATCATTTGCTGTTACTGAGCTCTCATGTTCATATTCTTCGGTCAGTAAAATTCCTATTGGATTCATGAGCTGAAGTCTATTTTTTCACTAAGCCCAGAAAATTGAATGCCTGCTTCGAAATGGGGTGTCACTATGATATTTCTTCAGGTATTAACCAGTTTCCTTCCTAAATACTCTTGCTATACCTCTGTAACATCCCTACACTGGGTCTACACGTCACTGTCTCCTTTCCAGAGCAAAGCAATGCTGTGAAAAAGAGGTGGGTAGGGGTCTTCCCTCTGCTAGCCTCTCCCTGCTGTTGGATGGTAGATGCATACAGAGGGTGTGATGTATTTGAAGCCCATATGGTTCCTCTTCTCTGAGCTCTGACAGGCCATTCCCTCTCCTGCAGCCCTCTGAGTGATCATCATTGGCAGTAACAAGTTGTTATGAACACTGAAGTTAATGGATTGGATTCATACAGAACCTTGGCACTTCATGGCACTTCCTAGCCCCCTGTTTTTCCACTGCTTAGTGGACTTCATGAGATACATTCTGCAATATATGAATTAATTAGTGAGACTGACGTCTCTGTTATATTTATGCTCATTATTTTTACTTGTTTAGTCATGTGACATTTTGTTTAAATTTTTTATCTTTCTTTCATCCATTCACAGAGATCACAGAATGGTAGGGGTTGGAAGGGACC
>NW_010325773.1:416-2806 GCF_000700745.2 Antrostomus carolinensis | reverse complement strand
CCTGTCACCATGGAGCCCATCAGTGGCCGGTGCTGCTGCACGACCCTGCTGCTCACAGAGCTCCCGCTGGAAGCAGGTCTGTGTCTGTGCCGCACAGCCGAGGAGAGGGAGCCCCTGCCAAAAATCACCTGCACACAGAGTTTGTTCCATCACAAGGGCTCTGCCCGCTGCTGCTTCCCTGGCAAAATGCCACAGTGGATTTACCCAGAGAAAGGCTGGAGAAAGGCTCCTGCAGCACAGCACAGGGGTGAGTGACACCATACTGCTCCCTCACTCACGTTCCCAGTGATGTTCAGTGTTGTGTTCAACTGATGTTCAGTTGTGTTCAACCAGCTTCCCTTTCCCTTGGTGCCTGCAGAGCTGCTGAGCCCCAGGAGCACCTTGCTGGGCTCTCTCCGCTCCAAGCAGCAGCTCTGGGAGGGAGAAGAGGGGCCTGAGCAGCAGAGCTGCTCCCTGCTCCCTTCCCTGCAGCCAAACACCTCCTGCTTCAGGCTGGAGAACCTACTGGGGACTGTGACAATCTCTGCTCGGGATCCCCTGCTCAGGCAGACACTCCTAAGAAAACAGCACGGGTTTAAAATCAGCTGCGAGTTACCTGGGAGGAAATGTTACAGCTCCAAGCACTTCCTACCCCTTCCCCAGCTGCTGAACACACCGAGGAGCCAGCTCCAGCCAGCAAGTTAGTGCAGGAATTCTCCAGGCCCAAGGCAGAGACTGGTCTGTACCTGTCAGCACCAGCATCCCCGCTGCCTCCTCCCGTGTCACGCTGACCCCACACCCAGCAGAGGCTGCTCAGCGCCGGGCTGGGATCAGTCCTGTCCAACACACAGGCCAGACCCCGGCCTGGGTCACAGCCTTAAAATTCTCTGTACTGGGGAACACAAAAGGCTCCAACTCAAACCTGCGGCGCCTGCGGGGTAAGAGGAGTCGGCACAGCTGGGGTGGGGGGATTCCAGGGAAGCCTCAGCCTGCCCCTCACCCACAGAAAGTGCTGGAAAGCACCATCCTCCCCCGGCATCAAACCGGGGAAACCAGGCAGAGTATGAACTTCAGCACTGCCAACAGCCTGGGGATAAAAAGGAAAGGAGGGAAGGGAAGAAAAAAGAGGGAAGGGAAGAAAAAAGAGGGAAGGGAAGAAAAAAGAGGGAAGGGAAGAAAAAAGAGGGAAGGGAAGAAAAAAGAGGGAAGGGAAGAAAAAAGAGGGAAGGGAAGAAAAAAGAGGGAAGGGAAGAAAAAAGAGGGAAGGGAAAAAGAAAAAGGGTTTCTTGTTTTGTTGTCGATACCTTGGTGCTATCTCAAAAGCAAGATTTTCCACCCGAAAACACCAGGCAATGACACGAGCCCGTAAGAAAGGAGCTTCTGAGAAGTACAAACCCATCACACCTCCATTCTGGGTTAAACTGGATTATCACTGACGTTCCAGAGCCGTCATCCAGCCCCTGCACCCACCTGCGAGACTGTCCAGCCTCCAGACTGGGAAGGGGAACGACTGAGTCCCTAGAGACACGGCCGTGCTGCCGGGGTGCAGGGCTGCAAAGCTCTTCCAAAGGAAAGCTCCACAAAATCCAGTCCAAGCCCAACCTTAACCCTTGGTTATTAATTTAAGAACAACTCTGGGGCTGACACAGCCTGAGCATCACCTGCCAACCTCCCGTTCATCCCTCGGAAAGCAGAAGCCAGACCTCCCTCATTACAAACTGTTACATAATGTTAAATAACACCGTTTAGTGATGCCCAATGGTAGGACAAGGGGCAATGGGTGTGAGCTGGAACACAGGAGGTTCTGCTTCAACTTGAGAAGAAACTTCTTTCCAGTGAGGGTGACAGAGCCCTGGGACAGGCTGCCCAGGGAGGGTGTGGAGTCTCCTTCTCTGGAGACATTCAAAACACACCTGGACGCCTTCCTGTGTGATCTCATTGAGGTTCCTGCTCTGGCAGGGGGGTTGGACTGGATGATCTTTCGAGGTCCCTTCCAATCCCCACCATGCTGTGATGCTGTGAAGGGCCACAGGACACTCTCTGGTCGGTGGACGTGTAAAATCGAGTGATTAAAAAATAAATAAATAAAAATTAAAGGTTCTTTCCTGCAGATTCTCAGCGCCTCAAACATCCCGGGAGCCCCAGGAGCATCTTACATCTGAAACCTGTCCACAAAAGTGTCTGTTGGCTCATCCCAACCGCTGCTCTCACGTTCAAATCACTGTCACCTCTGCCCACAGACACGGCGCAAAAAGGCAGCGCAAAAACAAAACACCGCACGGTACAAAACACGCGGCACCAAAAACCACCGCACCAAAAACCTCCACACTCCCCAGCTGTGTCCCACAGCTCCATCCCCACCGAGGGCAAAAAACACGCCGCAGCTCTGTCCCACAGCTCCATCCCCACCA
>NW_010325773.1:0-203 GCF_000700745.2 Antrostomus carolinensis | reverse complement strand
CCCGGGGAACTACAGGCCGGTCAGTCTCACCTCAGTGCCAGGCAAGATCGTGGAGCAGATCCTCCTAGAAATTATGCTAAGGCACATGGAGAACGAGAAGATGACTGATGACAACCAACATGGCTTCACCAAGGGCAAGTCATGCCCGACAGATGGGGTCACAACATTGGTCGATAAGGCTATAGCAACCGATGTCATCTACC
>NW_010325772.1:2482-2717 GCF_000700745.2 Antrostomus carolinensis | reverse complement strand
CCCAAACCCACTGGCCCCAAACCCACGCACCCCAAACCCACACCCCGTTCCTGCAGTGCTGTGTGCTGACAGCAAGGGGCAGAGCTGGCTCAGCCATCCCTCCTCCCGCAGCCAGAGCAGTTCCCAGCCGGGCGCAATTAGCCTCGTTAATATTCATAGTTACTAATTGCCAGCGCAGCCGGCTTTGTTTCGGCTCCCTCCCGCGTTGCCCCCCCGGTCCACTGGCCACGGGCTG
>NW_010325772.1:1836-2201 GCF_000700745.2 Antrostomus carolinensis | reverse complement strand
TGGGTGCTCGAGGGCCCACACAGCAGCAGGCTGCCGTGTCTGAGCTGAGCAATCTCCCTTCTCCTGCCTCCCAGGCTGCACCAGAGTCCCCAGGCTGGTTGGGTTTTGCTGGGCTGGAAGCGTTGGTGGTGCCAACCTTCTTCCTCCAGCATCCCGGCTGCCCCAAGCTCCTCCTGCCCCCCATCCCCAGCCTGCAGGGACCCCCAGGCTCATGCTGACCCTCCTGGTCCTGTCTTCTCCTCGCAGGAGAAGTCAAAGCGCCTGGAGGTGGAACTGGATGAGGAGAAGACCACAGTGGAGCTGCTGACGGAGAGAGTCAACCGAAGCAGAGACCAGGTAGGGCGGGTGCTGCCACCCCGAACCCA
>NW_010325772.1:0-1816 GCF_000700745.2 Antrostomus carolinensis | reverse complement strand
CCCCCTGCCACCACTGCTCCGATAATTCGGGTCCTTGGGTACAACCGGAGTTCACACCTCATTACTGAGTCGTTAACGAGCAGCCCGGAGCCTCCTCACACCAAACACCACCCAGGTGACAGCGTCTGACGAGCTGGTTGGGGCACAAACGGAAATTAAACGAGTTTGGCATAGAAAAAAACAAACAAACAAACAAACAAAGAAATCCCCTGAACTGACAGGGTGAGGTTTCTGATTGCGCAGGAAGATGGAGCTTAAATCAGGTCGGGCTCTGCCCTCACTCCAGACCCACCTGCTTGTTACCCTCAAAGCCGGAGCTGGAGCTCTGTGAGCGGGCGGGAGCTGCCTGCCCAGCCTCCCGGGATCCCACAGCACTGGGTTTTACTGGGATCCCGGGATCAGCAGCTCCTCTGCTGACACCCCATCTCCCTCCTGCCCTGCTGGGATCCATCTTTAGAGAATCTGGGTGTGTTTTTGTGAAATGGACAGGAATGCAGGCTCAATTTGATAAGAGTCATGGAGTAAAATAAAATTTAATTAAGTAAATAAAGCAGACTTGGCAATAAAAATCTACTGGCTGTGGCACACAGTTCCATGGTAAGAAGTAAGGAATGAAAGGTATTGTTGTCCAGAGAAGTTGTGGATGTGCCCCCTCCCTGGAAGTTTTCAGAGCCAGGTTGGATGAGGCTTTGAGCAACCTGGTCTAGTGGAAGGTGTCCCTGATGATGGCAGGGGGGTTGGGACTGGAGGAGCTTTGAGATCCCTTCCAACCCAAACCAGTCTGGGATTCCCAGCTGGTAAAATGGGTGGGTTTCCTGTTTTTCCATCTGGGAAGTAGGCACATCCCTTTTCCCATGAATCCTGGAAGTGTCTGAAGCAGAGGGGCTGTGGAGCAGGGCTGTGTCTGGAACCACAGCTGGGGTCGGCTCAGAAGCGGTTCTGCCGGCTTTTGGGGCAGTTTGGGTAAAATTCAAGCAATTTTGTGTATCAACTCCAATTTCCTTCACTTTCCACCAACGCACAAAGCTGCTTCGCCTCGCTCAGCCTGAAAGAGACCCCCGGGGTGGTTCTGGTTTTGCTCCATCTATGGATCCAACCTATTCCTGCCTCCGGCACGGCCACGCTGCCGTGCCCTGCGGTGTCAGGCAGAGCTGGGAGCACAGCCGGGTCCCTTGAATCCCAGTTCAACCAGTTTAAACCCTCCGGTGGAAAATTGCAACCCTCATCTCTGGGCTGCTTGCCAGAACGGTGGTGGCTAATTTAGAAAAGAACCCAAAATCCTCTTGTTGGGGTGTTTTTGGTGTCACCACTATCAGCCGTGTGCCGTGGGATGGTCACTGTGCTGCTGTTGGGTGCACCGAGTCCAGCCGTTCTCCGCAGCACTGGTGTCGCTAAATTGTGGTGGCTTTGGTCTCTCACTGAGCGAACGTGGCTGCAAAGGACACGGCAAAACCAACCCCGTGTGGTGTCCTTGTCCCCAGATCGACCAGCTACGGGCAGAGCTGCTGCAGGAACGCTCCAGCCGGCAGGACCTGGAGTGTGACAAGGTCTCTCTGGAGAGGCAGGTAAGGCTGAGCCACGGAGGGGCCGGGTCCTGCCAGCAGCCCTGGGGACACCGGGGCAGGGACACTGCAGGGCAGCCGGACCCCTGGGACACAGGGCAAAGCCTCTGGGTGCAGCGCCGCTCCTCCCTAGAGCATCCCTGGGAGAGGGACCGTGTTCCCAAGGAGCTTTTCCCGCTGTAAACCCCTTCCCCGCTCTGGATACAGCCCGTCCCCTCCTGCCCGTGCCCCATCCCTGGCTGGAGCATCCTTGG
>NW_010325771.1:1051-1518 GCF_000700745.2 Antrostomus carolinensis | reverse complement strand
ACCGGGTTCATGGGCGAGTTCTTGGGGCAGTGGAAAACCCGTCCAAACTCCTCAAATTGTGAGACGCTACCCAGGACCCTGCCAGGAGAGGGGGGCAACTCAGAGCCGGGCATCCCATACCCCCACTGCTGCTGCCATGCACCCCGTGTGGGGCACCCTCTCACCCCAGCAGCACCCCACCCCCTGCCCCAGACATGGGCACCCAGAGCCAGCTAATGCCAGCACCCCAAAGGGTGCCCACTCCACTTTGCACAGCACTTCCAGCCATGGGGAAAGCTGGCATCTGCCATGCCCCCCCATTTTGGGGCTGACCATTACCTGTAGTGCTCTGGGGCGTGCTTGTCTGTCAGCACCTGCAGGTAGATGGACTGGGATCGCCGCTTGATGCACCAGTTCTGCAGGGAGAAAGAACCCCGAGGGTGAGCTGGATGGGGCATCCCGGGTCCCAGCACCCACTGGGGACCCTG
>NW_010325771.1:267-969 GCF_000700745.2 Antrostomus carolinensis | reverse complement strand
GGCACCAGGGCACAATGGCCCTTGTGGCTGCTGGGGGACTAGGGCAGCAATACCCTGGTTGTACTTGTTATTGTAGGGTCTCCTGGGAGCCTGTGCATGTGGTATGGATGGGTTGGGAGGGCATAGGGGCATGTTTGTTATTGTAGGGTCACCAGGGGGTGTGAGCTGCCTGGTTGTAGGGTTTCCTACTAGTCTGGGGTCATGTGCATTTGTTACTGTGGAGGCTCTGGAGGTGATGGGGGGACATCTGTTATTGTAGAGTCCCCAGGAACAGCGGGGCTGTGTGGGGTGCTCCTTGAAGGGCTGGGCCCCATACCCTCTGCCCAGGACCTGTTGATGGAGCCAAGCCTGGCTCCTGGCCACAGGCACTGGGTCCTTCAGGGCTCGAACCGCATCCCTTAGGACCACCAGCCCTACACAGGGTGACCTCCCCGCCCCGATAGGTGCCATGTGTCAGGAGGGCAGGGTCTCACCTGGGCGAAGGCGATGAAGAAGAGCTGGTCGTGTGTGTATTTCAGGTGGTGCAGGGGGTGCTCAGGGCCGTGCTCCCGCACCCACTTCTGGTAGGCCTGAAGAATGAGGGGTGTCCTCAGCATGGCCTGGATACTCCTCAAACCACAGTCCCCACCCTGAACCCCCCAGCAACCAGGATCATGTCCACTCCCTGACGCAGGGAGTAAGGTGGGTATGGGGGGGTTTCAT
>NW_010325771.1:0-218 GCF_000700745.2 Antrostomus carolinensis | reverse complement strand
GGGTGGGGGGACACTTACATAGTAGGCGAGCTTGAGCCCCCCCATGTCAGCGATGTTCTCCCCCAAGGTGTGTTTGCCATTCACCTGCGAAGAGAGGAGAGTAACAGGGTGAGTCGAGATGTCCCTCTCAGCCAGGCACCCCCCTATCCCCACCCTGGCACAGAGGCTGTGCCTCAGTTTCCCCCAACCAGGGCCATGAGGCATTTCCCAGCTGAGGT
>NW_010325770.1:0-16424 GCF_000700745.2 Antrostomus carolinensis | reverse complement strand
CCGCGGGGCCCTCTCCAGCGCTGCTGGGGTCAGGCATGGCTATTCTCATCCTTCACAGACCGGGCTCGCTGAGGGCACAGTGGCCGAATTCACGATCTCCCCGGCCATAACCTCACGTCGGGAGCTGCAATGCCCCAGGTTTGTGGTTCCTACCACTCTGCACTAGTACACGGCCCCACACACCTGCTCCATCTTCTGCTTTTCTGCTGTTCGCTTGCTTCATCCCTAACGCCTGGGTTGGTAGGAGGCTGTGATTTGGTTTTGTGCTCTTTATTCTTTTTTATTCTCATTAATTAGCAAAGAACGCCAAGGGATGTTTCACATCTACAGAAAGACCAGTTCCTGCCTTGTGAGGAGCTTGAAGACCAGCAGGGAGGTGGATGGGCGGAAGGGAAGTAACGAAGGTATGTAGACATGTTCTCCATTTGTTTTATTTGCTGCCAGCATCTCGGGAGGAATGGGCTTATGAGAGAGCCTGGAAAGCTGCGCCATTGTGGATGACTCATGGGAGGTCTGTCATGATGAGCAGATGAGGTGGAGAAACGTGATTGAAGGGTATGTGGTTGAGGCTTGCCGCTGGAGTGGTAGGGACAACGTCATGCTCGACAGAAGAGGGTAGACTCAGGAGTGCAGTTAGGTTGAGCCTTGAAGGAGGACGGAGATTGGAGTGTGCTGCAACAGCAGGTGAGAACAATGGAGGGCTGCCAAGGAGCAAGTGGTGTAGTCAGGTTTGTGAGGGGTGATGTTTGACCATCCACAGCTTCTTTGGGTTGCAAAGAATCCTTGCATATGTTTGGGATGCAGAATTTTGTAATAGTTGTGGTAGGGTAAACCAAAGAGGCCTAAAAAGCAGATTTGCAGTGATAACAGATTGGTCTTGAAGCTGGTGGGGTAGAAGGAGGACTCAGGAGCTGGGTGCTGTTTGTGTGTGACTTGTGGAAAAGGGAGGGGTGACACTGGAAATGGGGAGTATGTTACTGCTGTCGGCAGCAAAAGAGGAAAGGGAAAATGCAGTTAAACCAAGGTAACCCTGCAGTTCAGCGAGCATAAACTGATGACAGAATCTCCAGGAAGAGATGCCAGAGAGCCAGTTGAGCATTGGGAGGGAGAAAGGTTGATGACAGAGGGAGAAATCTGAGAATCACAAGCACAGACATGCTGTCTAAAATCCTTGAGAAATGCCAGACAGAGGGCACAAAGGGAGAAGAGAGCAGGTCTGTGAACCCCAGCCTGGCATTAAGAAAGGAAAAGAGGGTGATGACTCATTGACAGAAATCATCTGGGTGATAATTATTTCGTGATCATAGTAAGTCACTGCTTTTTATAATAGTAGGTCTGGAGGTCAATGGGAAAGCACTGTAGGGTAGATTCTGACAATTATGGAGGCTGAGGAAGGTAGGTGACCCAGGAAAGAGGTTTAAGGACCTGTGAATCCTGGGCCACTGGGTCCTTCTGGTCACATCCACAACTGTAGAGACTGTTTCCCAACCTATTAGCTCCTGCTTTCCACGTTCCCTTACCCACATCAATGATTCCTCTTTAGCGACTTCAGTGTAGAGGTCCAAGGTGACTGTGAGGATGAAAGGGTTATCTTGCAGCTTCTGTCACTTCAGTTTCCCTTCTTGTCTGAGCATCTGCAGGAGGGTGGTACAGGACCTTAAAAGTCATCTGAAAGTACACGTGAAGAAACGGAAAGCTTGTTTAAAGACTGTTTTTGTGGACTCAGATGAGGATGCCACACTTAAGTGACCTGCAAGGTTTCTTTGAAGATACTAAGGCTGTAACTGATAAAAAAGCAAATGAGTCCCCTTATTAATTTTATCACTTGTATTAGGTCACCCCACTGTCTCCTGTGTTCTGATGACACGGGAAGAGTAAGTCCTTCTTTCACCTCTGTATCTGGTGTCCTGGGATCACCTTTGTTGCCCTATGCTTCAGCATCCCTGGGGTAATCATATATGCTGAAAGGTAGTTTGTCTTTCAGACAGAAGTCTAAATTCTGTCTACAAAGAAAGAAATAGCTTTCAGGTTTACGTGCTATTCATTTGTTAATCCCCCGCTCTCTTTGTGCTACTTTAGCTGAGAAATGCTGTGATTGCTAATTGAACTCCAAAGGAGCTTTCTTCTCAATGTGGGAAATTACTGAGCATATATTCCCTAATATTCCTAAACTTAGTAATTTGGGAGTGAAATTTTAACATTAAAAAATATTTTTATTTTTGTATGAAGACATTTTGCCACTTAAAAAGATGCTGGATTGACAGCTCAAGATTAGAGAGTGTTGTATAGGCACAGAAAGCACATAGGGAAACTTTGCTGTGTGCTTTGGTGCTTTCCTGGTATAACAAGAGGATCTCATTCTGCACAGCTCTTCAGCCTCTTCATTCACTGAGGTTCATAGTAAGGATACCAGTAATGGTGACAAGCTAACAAAGCACTCACTCCTGAAATTGAAGCCTACCTAGTCTGAGTTCATCAGCCAGTTTATATTCAAAGGAAGGGGTTATTAGGAAAAAACTGTTGACCAATTCTAACAAATGCAACAATATAAAGAGTAAAGAGAGATGTTCAGAGAACCTGTGACTTTGTGTGCAACTATGAGTACAACTGGAGAGCAAATTCAAATTTTTAAAGATGAAGGAAGCTAAGAGGGAGAGATTTATTTGTAGAAGTTGTTATCATCTCAAAACAAAAGACAGCCAGGGCTGGGACACCAGTTTTGCAATGCTTGAATGCTGTAATTCAGTCTGTGCTTTCTTGTATTAAATTCGTGACAACTCAACAGTATTTCAGTGCAGTTCTTTATCAGTTTTAGATTACATCATGCTATGAATTGCTCTATCTGTTAATATTGATCCTTGTAAATCGTTTGGTTTGAGGTCTTGAAGTGGAAAGCTGTGACGTGCTTCAGTATGCCATGTACTCACTTTGTCCTTGAAACTCATTTAAAACCAAAGCAAGCTGCAATTGCGTAGATACTACTTTTCTGAAAGGTTAGATTTCCCCCTTTGAACTGTCAGAAGTTGGAGGAAAGCCTTCCATGGAAAGGATGAAAATGGAGGAGAAAATAGTTGGTTGGTGCTTGATGGTGACTGAGGGAATCATAGAGGTGCAGCATGTCTGAAGAGCTGCGTAACCCAGCGCCTGGTTCCAAGAAGTCATGCTCCTTTTAATGAGAGTAGCCAGAGCAGCAGAACTTACGATTGAATTCTAGTTCCTGTACTTTTATCTAGCTATATTTTTTCTTTAATTACCTAAGTTTTGCTGGAATGTGTACTTCATTTTCATCCATGTTCTTCAACTGTTGCATGGCTTTGCTGTGAGCTGAGAAACATTGGCTATGCTCTGCCTGCTGGGTTGCATTTTGTTCTCCTTCCGTTTGTACTGGGCTAGCATTTGATTGTGAGTGAACATTCTTTTTGTTTTGCATATCCCTTTAGGATCATTCAGAAGACCTGTGGGTGTGGAAACATCAGTGTTGCACAGATGCATATCAGACTGTGAGATAAATGGAAGTTGCTCTGGAAAAAAGTGGAACTAATATTGTGATACGTTAGAGATCATAATTGGTCTTTACTCACTCCATTAACTAAGAGAAACTCCCACTGGAATCTGTTTGATTTTGCTGAACATTTACAGGAGGTGGAACTGAGTAAATTTGATGACTGGGGTGGTGCACATGAGGAAGGCAAGGTGGTGGAAGGAGTGTTCTGCTGCTCAGTAAAGGACTAGGGAGGTTTCCAAACTTTCCTGTAGGTAAAGAGAAGATTGCTCCTTCCTGGGAAGAGGAGCAGTAAGCACTGCAAACAGCTGTTGAGTTGTCTGTCTTACACCCAGCACCTGCTTGAATCCAGTGTGTAGCTGGACTGAGTCAGACACTGTGCTTCTCTTGGAGCACCTATACTGGTCTGAAACAGTGCAAGTTTCTAGACATACTTTAGTCAAGGCTGTAGTAAAAGTGTCAGGATTTGCCTTTGATGAGGCATTCTCCAAAACAGAAATACTTGTTCCTCAAGAAATCATGGGGCTTAATCACAGCAAAATCTACTTTAAGTAACTGAAATTAAGGATACAGCTTGGCTAATGTCCCACTTTGTCACGACATGTAGTTATAGGAAGGGTACAGATTTCTCTGTTGTCTTCTTCGTGCTGATCTAGGTGTGATCCAGCAAAACAAGCTGCTGGTGACAAGGAAAATTCAACGTACACATTTGGAAGATTCATGTCAGCGCATAACAAAAACATGCTTATGGAAGCTGCTAAATATGTGTTACTATGAGCTGAGCGCAGTCATCGTGAAGGCTCTAAATCTACATTTCTAAATGAGTAAACAAGCACACAGAGATCTGAACTATTTACTACCTACCAGGTACTATAACTAGAGTTTCAGAAATGTCTAGTGATTGGGCTTTATCTTATTAGATGATTTGTTTTGGGGAGTCCTAAAAGGTCCTTGACTTTCTGAGACTGACCTAGTCAGCTTTTTCTGAAAACAAAACTCTACTAATGCTGTCACTACATTTTTAAAATCTCAGCCAGTTTGCAGGTGTGTGAACATAGCAACAGACACAAACATATAGATACAGACATATGTATTTCACATCTACTAAATACAGAGTACAGAACAGGGGGTGCTAGTCTTTTCTTGAAAAAGGCAGGCAGTTCTCAGCACCTCAAGTACATCCTTTTAATTTAACGACGAAAAAATTAGGGTCTGTTTCTGACTGAGGGGTATAGAACACGCTCCATTTTGTACAACATATACACTTGCCTATCAGCTGACTGTTCCTCTTAACATAGGAAAATAATTAGAACATTTCTTTCTTCTTTTTTTTTTTTAACTGAAGTGGGAACTTTATTTTTATTGAATGATTCACTTTCCACAACTGTTATTACTTCTCCAGCCTACTCTGAGTTTGCAATAGCGACTGAGATGTTCTCAGACAACCAGATGGGAAAATGGTCTGTAAATCTTTATTGTTCTAAGTGGTTTGTAAAACTTGGTGCTGAAAGGTAAGAGTAGTTCAAATAAATCTCAACAACGCTGACTCAAAGGTTTCAAGCATTGCTTAAATCCTTTGATTAACCCAGCTTTTCAATATATGGGATGAATCAATAACTCTGAGATGTCTTTGCTGTTCTCTAGCTTTGTAAATATTTATGCAGCTAGTCCCATAAAATATGACATTTAATCCTGTTGAAGTAATTCTTTGATTGCTGCACATGAAGAGATATAGAATATAATAGTTCCAGTGATGCTAGTTAAATAATTTGCGCTAGGGATGAAATCTGCTGCATTTCTTTTGTAAATAACCAGGATTTATACAATGCAAGTGTGAGTGAATGGAAAGCAAAATGCACCTTGTGTTGCAAATCTTGGGCCAGCTGCTGGGAATGCAGATTTCCTGATCCTGGCTTGTGCCGGAGCCTGTGGCTCAGCATTCACAGCAGCCTTTTGTTCCAGGTAAATGAGGTGCTGAGAGCTAGATCAGGGCAAATAGTGAAAAGATGAGGACTAGCTTGTCCTCAGCCTTCCCTTTCTGGGATGTACTGTAATGGTCTGTGCACTCCAGGGTACAGGAAGATGCTCTACCCAGTTTCCAGGGCCTGGGAAAGCCTTCTGTAGGAATCTCGGTGCAAAAGGGTTGTACCAGCCCTCCGGATCATGGCTGGGGTTCCTGCTTACATACAAGACTTGCAGCAGTGGTGCGTGTGTTCCTAAGACACCACACTTTTAGTCATTGTTTACTGATTGAATCTGATTCATCTGTGGATTCTGCCAGGTTTTGCAGTTGTGCTCCTTGCCTCTAGGTATTCCAGAAGTAGAAGGGGTCGGGGAATAACGAGGAAGCAGAGAAAGATCACAGTGGCACAAGATGTTCAGAGTTGACTAACATGAAATCAGAAGTGGATCTTCCTTCAAGTATGCTCTATTCTCATGCAAAATTGGACCTTTCTGTGTTTCTAGGATGGATTCCTATCTTTTAAGAGAGCCTACAATAGCATGTTTATTTGCTTTCCTATGAAGGGGTGAGAGAAAAGGAGTGCCCAGTTCTCAAATCCATAATAAAGGTCTTATTTCTATGGAATTTTCCAGGCTGTAATAAAAAATAAAATACATTTCTACAGGTTCTTTTAAAATTATTCTCTAGCTTATAGGCATCCTGCCTGTTAAAAAGTGGAGAAAAAGGCTGCATTGTGTTATATGTTTAGAAGTATTTCAGCTTCTTATTTGCTTTATCACACCAAACCCCTTATGAAAATGTACTGCAGAAGTACTACAGTGGTGCTGTGCTTCTGTAGCCCAGTTTGACCATTGCATAATCCAGAGAGATGTATGCTCAAAAGAACACTGCACCACAGAAGAGGTGATGTGGGACGTCAATGAAATTACTGTCAGTTTTCCTGAGTGTATGCTTGTACAGCACTTAGGAGGTGGTTTTGCCTGTGGTTTTGCCTACATATCCACAAACACATATAATTCTGGTTGGGGCAAAACCCAGGTTTGCATTTGGATTGCTAATGGGTTGTTCTTCAGCCTTGTTTCCATGTTATGTTACCTTGCTTATCTTACTGCCTATTTCTCTCCTCCTAAGCTAAGACTGAGTAGGTTTGCATTTTCAGCCACACCTGTTTGAAGACCCAAGAGATTCAAAGAGGATTTAGTCCAGTTGGAAATCAGGCTAGAGATGGTATATCAAAATATGAATTAAAACTTTCAGAGCTGAAAATACTAAACTAATTCCCTTGGTTAAGAAAAAGCAAAATCCTTTAATTCACACTGACCAATTAATGTTAGTCTTTAGACAGCAAGTTAACAAGTACATAAATAGCATTGGGACAAATTAACAGATGAGCCTTATGTGCACAGACATCTGCTCAGCCAGCCAAAGTTCCTAAGGGTTCGGCTGCAAGTCTGGAAATGCAACCACTGGTGTCTCAAATGGAAGACACAGAAATACATGGGTTTGGGGTTTGGTTTGGTTTTGGTTTGTTTTGTTTTTTTTTCCTCTCTTTCTACATTGTGTGTTTTCTGCAAGTCTGGAAATGCAACCACTGGTGTCTAAAATGGAAGACACAGAAATACCTGGGTTTGGTTTGGGTTTGGTTTGTTTTGGTTTTTTTCCCTCTCTTTCTACATTGTGTGTTTGATCACAAAAACAAACAAAAAAGGCCACGAGTAATGGTCGTGGTGATGGAGTGCTTGAAGGACATATGTCTTCACTCACCACAAAGCAAAGACGTGTCAAAGATGTGTTGCTTTGGCTACAAAACGTACGTGCAAGAATCACAACATACCTAGCAGCTGTGAGGATTAAGTGATCTGATCAATCTTTTCTCTCTCTCTCTTTAATAATAATTATTTTTACGTAAGAGCTACCTGATGGATAGCCTTCTTTTTGCCTCTGATGCACAGTGGAACTCAGAATTCTTGTTGCAAAAAGAGGCCAGAGAGCAGATGAGGCGAAATGACAGATTCAGGTAAAACATGAGCAGCCAGCTCACAAGCAGCAAGTTCAGTGTGTGACGATCTTCCTGCTCTTCCCTAGGGACTGGGCAGAACTGTTCAAGAAGGAGCAGATGGAAGCAGCTGCCAACAGATGAGTACTGGAAAGGATTCAAGCCACAGTACTTGTTGGAACTTGGGAGTTTGTGATGGCCTGAGCTTATCCAATGACAGGTATCTAAGATTTTGAACCAGACAGCTAACAGTCAATTCTTAACTATGAGAACCAGAAAAAAATTATTGTGGAGCATCAGACACGTACAGGGCACCCTCTGAACAAGCCACTGCAGCTTATTTCTCAGAGAAGTCCTATGGTGAAAAAAATCTTTAAGCTGTGGTTGCTCATAGTACTAAAGATAAAAGAACACTGCAGATTTTTCGTGAATGTGTCTGTCCCGTAGTTCATTCACTCAGGATGGTGGTTGCTCTTGACCTCGAGCTAAGATTTAACAGGTGGGAAAAGATAAATTTAGGAAATCCAGTGGTGTGATGCTGATACTTGTTTTCTTGCATGTTTTCTAGCATACCATGAAGAATAATAAATGGCAAAAGCTAAAGTGTCCTTGGCAAACAAACAAACAAAATAGCACCCTGTGATATTTTTACCTTTGCTTCCCCTCGCCACACACACTGTTTACTCCCACAGAGCTTGAAATATTAACCCAGCGTGTTAATTTATTTCTTCCAGAGTTGCCTTGGCCATTGGATTTAACATCTCTCTTGGAAGTACTTCAAACCAAATGGCTGGCTCCATCTCTAGCTTTGTTAATTAGGCACATTACTTGGTTGCTTTTTTCATATCGTTTAATGTAATTGGCATTTGTGAGGCTTTTGAAAGGCGTATTTGGGACTACTGGTGAGGCCGCATCTGGAATATTGTGTCCAGTTCTGGGCCCCACAGTTCAGGAAGGACAGGGAACTGCTGGAGAGAGTCCAGCACAGAGCCACCAAGATGATTAAGGGAGTGGAGCATCTCCCTTATGAGGAAAGGCTGAGGGAGCTGGGGCTCTTTAGCTTGGAAAAGAGGAGACTGAGGGGAGATCTAATTAATGTTTACAAATATGTTAAGGGCAAATGTCAGGAGGATGGAGCCAGGCTCTTCTCAGTGATGCCCACCGATAGGACAAGGAGCAATGGGTGTGAGCTGGAACACAGGAGGTTCTGCTTAAACTTGAGAAAAAACTACTTTACAGTGAGGGTGCCAGAGCCCTGGGACAGGCTGCCCAGGGAGGGTGTGGAGTCTCCTTCTCTGGAGACATTCAAGACCCGCCTGGACGCCTTCCTGTGTAAAATTGTTTAGGTTCCTGCTCCGGCAGGGGGGTTGGAGTGGATGATCTTTAGAGGTCCCTTCCAATCCCCAACATTCTGTGATTCTGTGATACATTTTGTGCAGCTGGCTTTACACTGCAAGCTGCTTCAAGTGTCTAGTTTTATAGAGGACATCCTTTGAGTGCAGAGCATGTGTGCTCAGCACATACGTGCTTCCTTTCCAAAAGGAACAAAGTGACCAGTATGACTGACACATGTTCCTTCCTGTATACATTTGGATTTCTCTGGTATCATATTTGTAATGGGAGCATTAAGTGCTCCATTTGAAGAACAGGACTCCTTCTAGAAGCTGTTGTATAAATGCTTTGCTCTAAGATGGTCTTCATCCTAACCACTGTTAGGCAACTCATAGGGATACCTTGACATACAGGCACAAAAGCCTGTGGTTTTTCACATAGAAATGTATTTTTGCAAGCTGTGAGTTTGGACTTGCTTTGATAATTCCAACTGATAAGGGTGCCAGTACCATGTTAACTGACAATAACATTGATTAATTTACACTAGGTAGGAATTCAGCTCATTAATTTCTAATATCTTAGTGTGAAATGATACTCTGTACCTGAACTGAGGAAGAGTTAGATATAAAATTTTAGGGAAAAAGAGAAATGTATACACTAAAGAAATGGTGTCCAGGTCTTCTTTTTCATAGAAATGCTGCCCTCCGGTGGTTTGGGACAACCATACCTATTGCTTACTGATTGCAAGCGTGTAGTTTGCACTTACACTGCACTGAGTAACAATCACATGTACTTCTTAATATGACAGGCACATGGATTGTCCAGGCTTCAGCCTCAGGAAATGGCAGCCACGTGCATTTGTTTCGGGATTCAGAAGTAAAGCATCAATGAGAAAGGACAGAACGTTGTATGGCCAAAGTATAAGGTAGATGATCTTTAGGTATGTTGCCTCTGTGCTTGCTTGCCTTTCCCTTGCGTGGCTTCAAATAGTCTTTCCAAATCTGCAAGGCTGTTTCTCAGCTTGTTCTGTTCTATTCCTGTGTGTTGGGTGGGGGTTACCGTGCATGCGGAGATGATTTCCATCCCACTGGGGGACTTGGCCACCAGAAAATCATATTGTGGTCCTGCTGTCATCTGTTCCTTTGCATGTGCCCCACGTACCCTCTGGTAAGTAACCCATCTTCCCCTGGACCGTTGCTCACAGCAGAGGCCATACAGTGCCTTCTAGAACCTTCCATATTCTCTGTACTTTTGTCTTTCTTTTTTTACTTAAAACATTTTGATATCCCAACTTTTGTACAGTAATAACAAAACCCCATACTACTCCTACAATTTTTCTCTCCATTTCTCTAGAAGGCTTTTGATAGGGAAGAATCCGGCTTTTCCAACATATTTTTCCTGCTATTCCTAGTGTATGGGCCTCCAGGTTCTGACTGAAGACCTTGAATATGTTTCCCTGCCAACAAATTTTGCATTATAGAAAGATGAGAAAAAAGAGCATTGGATTCACCAAGAAACGATTTCAGCAAGACCTGTAGTGTACATCTTTTCCAGCAGATGCTGCTGTTGGACTAAAGAACAGCTCAAGGTCAGTCCAGGTGGGTTAGGGAGGACTGCATTTCAGAGGGTTTCAACATTTCCCAGATTTTATCCAGCATCTCCAGATCTGGTCCCTTGAGATTGGGAGAC
Source organism: Antrostomus carolinensis (assembly GCF_000700745.2). NCBI lineage: Eukaryota > Metazoa > Chordata > Aves > Caprimulgiformes > Caprimulgidae > Antrostomus > Antrostomus carolinensis. The sequence continues at coordinate 5,942 of NW_010325770.1, read as the reverse complement.
CCCCTTTTGCTGCCATGGACTTGTGACACTGGGTGACTGTGCTCGAGCCACAGACCTCTGAGTGGATCTGACTGTGTGGTATAAACTGATGATTTCAGGCTATTGGTGTGTGTTTGTAGCCCATGCTGGAGTGTTTCTGTAGGGCAAGCTAGACTGCAGTTTGTCTTGTAGGACCAGCCCTAAATGCCTAAATACACCTTCAGGAGACAAATTTAAGAACCAAAGTTTTTGGATCAGTCTTGTACTTTTTCCTCAGCTCTGTTTAAGTTCACTGCCACTGTCAGAACTAAACTGAAGCTCTCAATCCAAATATTTCCAGGTTTGAAGTATGTGCACATACACTGGGATATACTTCTGTCAGTAACATGCCATCCTCTTGATACACAGGGGTGTAGAGTAACTTCAGGCATTTGTTTTAAATATGTTACCTTAGAAATAGACAGGGAGATATTGCACAGGGAACACAGTTTCCGTATTTAAGTTCAAAAATAAATATAGCTGTAACCTAAACGTGTACTTATCAGCACTTGGTGCCCTTTGGCCTTACTCCAGTGGACTTTTCTCACTGACATCAATGGGAAAAAGATGGGCTCTGCATAGGAAATCTGTGAACGTTTTCTTCTTCTTCATCCATCCATCTATTTTGGGATGTGCTAAATGCTTGTTCTCTGTTGTAACATTAACATCAGTATGTGGAAACTTGGGTTGCTAAAATAAATCAGTGAAATGCAATATACATGACTTCACATGGAACTGCGTGTACATTGTTGAGCACAAGCGCCCTGTGCCCACTGTGCCGTGCCAGCTTTGCAGCCAGGTACACCCTATTGTGTCCCGCAGAAGTGGGGGGCTGTAGCGAGGCAGGCATGAGCTTTGTGCTGCCAGTATGAATAGAGTCTCTGTAGTTCCTGAGCTGGCAAAGTATTTCTTGGTTGCCATTTACATGACAGTAAAATTAATACTTCTACCAGTCTCAGAGTGTGGAGATGGCAAGGTCTACAGTATTTCACAAAAGCATCTTTCTTCACAAAAAAAAAAAAAAAAAAAATCATAAAAAATTTTCACCCTTTTTTTTTTCCCCACAAAAGCATCAGGCACTGTGGGCCTGATCAGGTGTTTGCTGGAAGCAATGAGAATTTTATTGTTGATGTGCGAGGCATTGATTTGTGAGGCTCTGCCTGTCTCTCTTTAGTTTTTGTAAGTTAATGATACAGGCTTCAAACTCACCTGGGGCATTTTTATGACTTTAGTAGAGACCTTCCTGATTCATGCTGGTATGAATTAGCACATTCTCAAGTAATTTAATTTTTATTTTTAATGGGAAAATGAAAGGGGGAAGATCAACCTTTATGGTCTGGACTGTTTTCTGTCCACAGTGAAATCAGTGGGAGACCTCTGCATAGCTGGACTTTGATGAAGGTGTTGAGGGGCCAGTCCTCAACCTCAGAGTCCCCTCTGATCCCTGGGAGCCTGGCCTGCTCCGCAGAGTGGTCCTGTGCCTCGCCACCGACTTCATCACCCACCATGGTCACAAGCACACGGATGAGGAAAGAATCCCCATGGCTGCCACCTCTGGCTTCCAATAAGACAGCAAGCTTGGGGCACGCCTCTGCCCCAGGAGGAAGTCCCACACTCTTGCTGTGCTGGACACGAGGCTGCTCACTCCTCTCCATGGGGCATTGATCTTCGAGGCCCCCCACAACTAAAGGAGTGGGAGACATTCCCATGGAATTAGCTGTTCCCTTTTTCCTGCTTAAGAGGTAAGAGCTGCACAAATTCCCTCTTTAATAGTCAACTAAGAGACAGTATGACTGATCTGTCATCAAAGTATTTAGAGCTGCTGATGATATCTGGGTTGATTTTTGGGGTGGGAATTTTTGTTGGGGTTTTGTTTGTTTGTTTGTTTTACTGTGATGTTTAAACAAAACCTATAAATCACAGGGGTATGACAAGAAATGGGCTGTTTCACATGGGCTGTAGCTGCTGGTTATTCTTGTCCAAACGTACAGAAATGCCTTGATGGTTACTTACCAATGACAACATGCTCAGGGCTTAACATTTTTCAGTTTCATGGCAAGCTTGCAAGGTTACACATATATACTGAATGAAACATTGCCCACTGGTTATTTTTAGAGAGGCTCTAAACAAGAAGTAAATCCCTGGAGTAGCACTGCCAGAGATGCATAAAGTTCAAATCCAAATTAAAACTGCCTATCTTTGGCCTAAATTCCAACCTGAACTTGAGGAAAACTGTGATCTATATCTTGCATTTTATGACAAAAATTTATTTGCAATTAGTTTCTAATACCTGAGAATATATGAATGTGGTACAAACACTTGAAAATTAGAAATTGAACGAAAAATCTGAACATTTTTCCAATAATGGAGTACCTGGTCTTGTGAGATACTGTTGTATGACTTAAGTTTTGGTAGCTGCACGGGAATTTGAGGAGCCTTAATTTATTGTGATTCCTAGTTCTAACACATCTCTGTAAGATCAAGTCCTAGAATGTAATTGTAAACTTTGGGGGAAGGAAGAGATACATGCTTATTTACCTTACAGACCTCTCTAATAATGACCTGTGATGTGCAAGACTTGGTTTAGGAATCGCCAAGATACAATATGAAGAAAGTAGACCCCTTTTCAGCAAGATATTTATGCAAAGTAGTTGAAAGTGGTGCAACTGAAGCATGTTCTTGGTTTCTTTGCTGAATCAGAGCCTGTATCTTCTTCCTGCCAGGCAGCGATCTTAATGCCACTCCTAAATGCACTAGTAATTCTAGAAGCCCTAATGAAAGTCAAGATACCACCACAGATTTTATAAATAAGGGTCTTTATTTAGAATACTGTTGAAAACATTCTTGGCAACCACATCGTATAAATATATAAAGTTAAAGTTTGACACAACAAACCAAGCAATATTAAATATTTTTAAGTTTTTCCCCTTTTTGTTTTGTTTTTAATTTGGGGTGGGTTTTTTTTCTTTGTTTTCCTCTTTTTTTCCCCTCTTTTTTTTTGCAAAGCAACTCTTATTTACAATTATACAAAAAATTTTATAAAAAAATGGTCCACAACCTTATTTTGGCCAGAACAGGAGTAATAGGAAGGATCTGTCATGCCACCACTGTTGTAGATTTCTATTCCCCTCTGCATTCAAGAGCCAGGTTCCTATTCCCCAAAGCCCAGATTAAACATTGGCCATTTCATGGTATACAATTTTCTCTCTAGACATATTAAATAACTTTAGTTTAACAACCAATAAATAACTAGGTGTATTTTGAAGTAATACAGGTTTGAAAAGTTACATATTTGAAGGAATTTTGAGTGATATTTTGAAAGTGGAACAAGTCTTGAGAAGTCTTTTTAGTCTTAGAAGGCAGGTCTTGGAGCATGGCTGAAAGGAGCCATTTGTTTTCGGTGCAGTCCAGCTGGACCTGCCTTTATAGCACTTGGTAGATAGGGTTGCTGCTGCTGTTATCCTGGGGAAGTGGGGTGCAGTTGGTGGGGGAAGGAATTTGAGCGCCGCTATCATTCAGACTCGCCCCTTCTGAGGGGGAACAGGGACTCCCTTCAGCAACAGCTTCCACCGGTGGCAGTATAGGACAAGTGGAGTTATCTGTGGAAATTCTCTCTACAATGCTTGAGAGGCAGTCGAGGCTGGAAACAACAGAACTCTTCCCATGCTTTGGATCTGAAAAAAAAAAGACAAAAACATGATCAGTTTATCCAGTGGGTACTTAACATCAGTAGAATGTAGTTCTTTCATAAAATCCCAGCGAATGGCTGACAGTATGCATCCCTGAGCTTGTAAAGATTCAGAGGAAATTAATATTGGTGAAGAACACTAATTATCAGAAAACAGAGATTGTAATTTGCAAAATGGAAGAGAGACACAACCCAAGTATGCTACTTCTGGGGCAGGGTGGATCCAGGGCTTCGCTTCAGTCCATAGAAAGGGAGGGGAAGATTTTAAATCAATCAACAATTTCTCCAGTTTGGATCAATGATAGAGTTAGAAGAGTCTTCATGCAAAAACATGGTTAAACACTGAAAATTAGTTGCAAAGAGGAATATATATTTTTATCCAGATGTTATATTTGCAAAATAGGAAATGCAGCTATAACATATCCTCATATTTGTAAATACATCTAGAGAAAATCCAGTGCTTCTACGAGCATCAACAGCTCACTGGTTGAAAAGGCAGGTTCCTCTTTCAGCCCAGCTGGGACCAGCTGAACAACTGGGGACAGAGAAGGCACGGAGAAGTTTGCTGCATTGACTGCCTCTGTCTCCGTGTTTCACGTGGCTGTTACAGCACGTACTCACCATTTGGTGACTCTGTGTAGTAGCTGCTGTCATAGCTGTTTCTTCTGCGAGAGCTGCAAGGAGGTCCGCTGTACTCCATCTGGAAAGGAGAGCAATCTGCGTGAGGTCTTTACTGAAACCCCAGGAACCATCCAATTTCATGTTTCAGTCCCTAGCCTGTGCCATCATTCCAGTCCTGGCTGAAATGCCATCAAGTTGTAGATTCTTTGAATGAGGCAGAACTCAACTTGTCTAGAAGGGGATTCACCCCAAAATATTATGTGGCACAGCTGTTCCAAAGGAAAAGTACCAATTGTTGTATGGAATGCTGTAGCTTTACAAATGAGGTGAGGTTTTCCAGCATTCTGATCAGATACTGCCCTACACGTATCTTCAATTTACAACAAGGACCCCAAGAGAGGAAATTAGTCTTTTTATGATTTAATTTTTTGAAGGTTTGTCCAAAGATTAGTTCCTCTTAAAAAGCCTCTAGTCTACCTTTGTCCCTTTTTATTTCATATAGTTTCTCTTCACATTTTCATTTTGTACATAAAAAGCCCCCAAACATTGCCCAGTTTATTTGTTTCCAATACTTTAATCCACAATGAAATTACTCTTTCTGACAAAAGAAAAAGGCTGCATTTGAGGAGGGATCGTTTGTGTCAGTCTTCTCTCCGACCTGCCAACTATCTCATAATCACAGGTATTTAACTCAGTAATTATTATCCCCACCAGCACCCAGAAAACATTTTAGGTCTTAAAGTGCTGTCAAGATGCCATCCCAGACAGCTGTCCTGCACTCCAGTCACCACGTCCCACCACCCCAGAGTCACACCAGAGTCCGAGCCTAAAGTCCCAGTGAAAAGATGAGGCGAAGAGACACCCTCTCTGGCACCCACCCTTCTTCTCCACTCCCCATAATGTACAAGCAGGACTGAAAGCCCAGAATCTCCTTCCTATTGCTGGTAAATGTCTATGGAGGGGATGAAGTGAGAAGAGAAATGGAGAACCTTTTTCTTAAGGGTCAAGAAAAACAACTCCTGTTGCTTTGACCCTCCTCCTGTTATCATGACGAATGGCAGAAAACAAAACCTAGGCTCTTATTAGTTCCCTTGTAACTACCACGACCAAAGGGGACCTTCCTCTCTGCTGTCCTTAGAAGATTCAAAGGCAATGACACAGCAGAAGATGGAAAGAGATGCCCCAGGAACTTTGGGAGCACAGGCAGGGCTCAGACCTCATCATGCCCCCAGGTCCCCATCCCAGGCAGCTTCCCAAAGTGCTCTCCCAGCAGATCTTCCCTGGCTCCCCTGGGACACAAAGGGACCTGCCTAACTTCTCATCCCAGGGAAAAAAGTGTGTAAGAGGTTTTTCTTCTTTCCCAGAGATCCTGGCATGCGGGGACCCCACCTCCCTTTCCTGCTGGAGCTCAAGGCACAAGAAAGGACTCTCGTCTTCTGCCTGGGGAGGTACAGGAGGCAGCTGCTACAGGAAGGGCAGGAGGAGGCAACTCGCCCTGCACAGGTTTGGACTGACAGCATCCCGGGACACCTGGGTGGCAGGGTGTCCCCCCAGGGGCACTCACCATGCCATCGGAGCAGTTGGAGCGGGGGCTGGAGGCATCCGATTCCCCGCT
>NW_010325769.1:2026-2665 GCF_000700745.2 Antrostomus carolinensis | reverse complement strand
CATTCCCTTTTCTTCCTTGAGTCCAATGAGTCACACAAGCCCTGAATCCTTTGCCTGGTGCTGTCTCCTCCCTTCTATTATATTTTTTCCTTTGCTCTTAACAGCACTTTTCTTTTTCGCCCGTGGGGGGAGAAGGATGTACGTTTTTTTTTTCCCCGCCCCCCCCCCCCCCCCCCCAGCCACCTACCAGCTCCTGTCTCACCATGAAGCCCTTAAAAGTAATAAATAAATAAAACAGCGGCTGAGAAAAGAAAAGGCAGGAAACGAGTGACAGGGAAAAGGAACCAAAACGAAAGAAAGAAGAAGGAGGGGGGGGAAAAAAAGTCCTACTCAGGCTATGAAATATTTATTAGCCAGCGCGTGCCGAGCGCGTTAATAAAGCCGCAGCATTTGCATATTTTTTCCGTCTGTGAGGAGCGAGGTGTCTGTTTAGGGGGCGAAGGCAAACGCATCTGTGGGAAGATGATTTCTCCTGGCACTGCACAGGTCGTGCTCCTGCATGAGGTGACACCAGCCCTTGTGCCAGCGTCACTTTGGGCAGGGGTGTCACTGGGAGTGGGAACCCAGCGTGGCTCCCACAGGTCCTGCCGCTGCCATGGGCGGCATCAGGGTGCTGTGATGTCCCAGTGGTGGATTTGG
>NW_010325769.1:1526-1934 GCF_000700745.2 Antrostomus carolinensis | reverse complement strand
TCTCGGCTTTGTTCGGGTGCTGGCGACTGCAGCAGCGGCAAGGAAGGGGCAGAGGAAAGACCAGGGAGGCTTTGGCGTGGTCACACTGAGCTCACCTCCAGGGCAGGATTTGTCTGGCTGTCACCGTGACTCTGTGTGCACGTGTGGCAGGCTGTCCGTGCATGAGTGCATCCTGACTTGTCCCCATCTGTCACCTGCCCGACCCCTCAGTGCTGGGGACTGGGGCAGGTTCAGCATCCCCAGGAGCACAGTGCCTTTCACCCCCCACATTCATCCTGCCCCGTTGTGCTGGGGTGAATGGGGCAGCACAGCTGGGTGACATCGGGAGGCTGTGAGGTGAGGAGGGAATGGGCCGTGTGTGGGCAGTAGGGGGGTCTCGCTGTGGGGCGAGCAGCTGCCTGCATAGAC
>NW_010325769.1:1221-1454 GCF_000700745.2 Antrostomus carolinensis | reverse complement strand
GCTGCTGGCCAGGGATGGGCTTTCAAGCATCTTTGAGCTGGGAGTCAGTGGGTCACAGGGTTGGCTACTGCGGACAGTGGACTTGCCCTTGTGGGGCTGAGATGGGGGGTGCTCTGAGACTGTCCTGCACCCCATTCCTGCACCCTCTGCCTGTGACACCCCACACCTGCCTGCAGCCCCCAGCCCTCCCCTATAACCCCCCGTCGGGCCGGCCGCGCCGCACCCCCCCCGGC
>NW_010325769.1:830-1166 GCF_000700745.2 Antrostomus carolinensis | reverse complement strand
TCACCTGTCCCACTCCCTGTCCTGCAGCCCCATCCTTTTCCCCTTGAGCCCTCACTGCCAGAGCAGCCGCGTCCTCGCTCGCAGCCTCCCCGGGCAGGGATGGGCAGCCAGACTGGGTCTCACCTTGCGCTTCTGGTCTGTGACCCCTGGGCTCCTCCCAGCTCCACCAGCACCCTGGACCCAGCTCAGCTGTGCCCAACAGCAGGTTAATTCCTTGCCCTGGCACCAAGGCATCATCACAGAGATTTGCCTCATGGGGACTTTGATTAGCAGCCTGCCACTCACCAGCCCCCTCTGCGCTTGCTGATGTGGAGCGGCACGCTTGTGCCCAGCGGG
>NW_010325769.1:408-659 GCF_000700745.2 Antrostomus carolinensis | reverse complement strand
TCACACCCCCCTGCCAAAGCAGGCTCCCTACACCAGGTTACACAGGAAAGCGTCCAGGTGGGTTTTGAACATCTCCAGAGAAGGAGACGTGCCACCTCACGTCGTGTGTGCGTGTGTAACCTCACACGTGTGCACACGGACGTGCTCACAGGGACGTGGAGGACACGTGAAGGCATTTTGTGCTCATCCAGCTGCATGCAGAGCAGCGCGGGTGCCCGCGAGCAGCCACAGGCATTTGTTGCATCCACCTG
>NW_010325769.1:0-304 GCF_000700745.2 Antrostomus carolinensis | reverse complement strand
GCGTTTGCTGCAGGTGCAGACTGGGCCAGACTGGGCGATCTCAGCACCCACGGGTGTGCACACGGGTGCACGCTTGGAGCTCACCGCATGCTCTCGCCCACCCACACACAGCCGTTCAGACGTGTGTTGCACGCCTCAGCATGCTCGGGCGTGTGCTTGTGTCCCTCCCCGCAGCCCAGCAGAGCCCACCGCTGCACCGCGTCACCCTGCCACCGCATTAGCACCCGCGCAGCGCCGGCGAGATAAATGGGAGCTGTCAGAGGCACCTTGTTTGCTGCTAACCTTTGGAAATGCCACACCGCCC
>NW_010325768.1:8260-10996 GCF_000700745.2 Antrostomus carolinensis | reverse complement strand
TCTCCTCAGGGCTGCTCTCCAGCCATTCATCCTGACTTGAGCGTCCGCAGGGACAGAATCACATGATGAAATTTTAGGGGATCTGCTCTGGTAGCAGGAGGGACAGAGACCTCCCCAGCATGATCACGCACTTATGGTAACCTCAAAGAACCATATGATCAATCAGATGCAGGGCCTGGGGTTGCCATGAGCCACCAATAAGTTCCCTGTGGTTTAATGCCAGTTTTGCACGATTACACCCTGTGTCTGGGGTATCACCTCCATTACGGGGCCCCAAGAAGGACCCAGTGTACCTGTGAGGTGTGGCACAGTAAGGGGCCCCAGAGGAGTGGTGGATGTCACAGGCAAACAGGGTCCAGATCCAGAGCCCCAGCTCCCACCTGTGCTGGTGCCTTTACTCCCCCACGGTTGGGTGAGCCCTGAGAGCTTGGTGCAGGTAAAGCTGAGTGAGGAGGTGCCACCAGCACCCCCGAGGCCTCTGCAGGCTCTTGGCAGGTATTTCTACATCACCTGCAGCTGATGTGGACACTGACTTCAGCGGTGTGGGGGGACAGGGCTTTCCTCCCACCGCTCCCAGGAAAGGCACAGGCTCCCCAAGACAGGCAGGTCCTCATGGCAACTGTGTCCCAGCTGGGCAACAAAGCCTGTCCCCACCCTGGGGAAATCACAGGTGAAATATTCACTGTGGACAAAGTGGCAGGTGGGGAACAAAGACGAGAAGGTGAGGAGTGAGTTACTCACCCAGCAGTGCGGGATAGCTGCTTTCCCAGACAAAGGAGAGAGGTTTTTCTAATCCACCTCTTCCAACAAAAGCATCTGACGTGTGGTCACCTGGGCAAGGGCTCCTGGGTTGAACAAGTGATTAGTGGAGAAACTGAAGCAAAAGAAGGGACTGGCTGGTCCTGGGAGGTGGTGCCTGGGGATGGTGGGGTTTGCTGGTGGTGGGGTTCAGGGCTGCTCAATGTCTTCATTAAACTTGGACGAGCACATCTGGGAGTGCTGGTGGGCGGCACATCTGGGAGCACTGGTGGGCGGCACTGCAGCTCCATATGTGGTTGGGAAATAACAGGAAGAACGGAATGAGCCTGGAGACACTGCAATGGGCCGAGGTCCAAAGGGAGGGGTTAGGGACAGGGTTTTCTGCTCCCATCTGCACGCTCTTTGGCCAACAGCAAGTGCAAGGAAGACACATCCAGGAACATTAAATAATCTTGGGATTAGGATGAGCCACCAGCGTGAGCCAGCCGTGAGCAATGCACACAAAGTCCCACGATGTTCTCAAGAGCTGCGAGAGAAAAACACTGATCTCGGCCCTGATGGGAGCCCCAGGGTGATCCCAGCCTGCTCCCGAGGGAGCACAGGAGGGCAGCGGGGGCCACAGTTACTCTGCAGACACCCAGGGTGAGGAACAGTGGGCAGAGAGAGGGGCTGGCTGGAGAACAGCACAGTCCCCATGGCAGCCAGCAGCACAGTCGGGACGGCTGGAGGCTGCGAGGGTGTCCCCAGCAGGAGCACAGCCCCCGTCTCGAGCAGCGTGTGAACGAGGGACAATGCAGGGACTTGCTCCAGTGACAAGCTGGGTTGAGACTGTTCACAGGGCCACATGCTGTGGTCCATGGGAAGGGGAATCCCTCAGCCCTGCTCTCAATCCCAACCCTAACCCCAATGCCAATCCCAATCCAAGTCCTGCCTGGGAGCAGCACTGGACCCACAGCCAGGCTGAGGAGCTGTAACCTGCTGCCAGTCCCCAGGGCCATGTGCAGCCTGGCCGGGCTCTGCAGCTCTTGCTGGAGTCAGGACCTGGACTGACCCAAACCTGGGGACTTGGTTGAGAAATCTGTATATATATTGGAAAGCACAGGCCAGTGCAGGCCAGTCACCCTGCAAGCCCAGAGTTGTCCCTTCCCTGGGGACCTCCAGGCAGGTTGAGTCCTTCATCAACCATAGGACTTGGGCCTTGGGGCTTCCCAGGCTGCTGGTGCTGACTCCCTCCCCAGTGTCTCACTGCCCTGCATGCAGGAGCCCCAAAATTGCATGAGATACTGGGAAACCTCCCAGCAGCCTGCCCTGCTGTGGGGATGCACCCCTCAGCCCAGAAGAGACATGCCAAGCTGGAGCCAGCATGATGCTTGTGCCTGGGGTGTGCCCACTCATGTCTCCACCTGCACAGTGTCATCTGCGACACGGTGTCACCAACACGGCGAGAGCCAGACCAAAGCTGGCAGGAATAGCTGGGGGTGTCCACACCAGTCCCAGCACCGAGCAAGCCCATGCAAGGTGCTTTGGGTTTTTCTTTGAGTCTGTGGGCAACAAGACTGCAAATCCAACCAGCATTTCCATCGGCAGAGGAGAAAAACAAGGGGGTGCAGCAAACCAGAGTGTGACTGGGCCACAAAGATGATGAGGGGCCTGGAGCATCTGCCTTACGAAGAGAGGCTGAGAGAGCTGGGACTCTTCAGCCTGGAGAAGAGCAGACTGAGAGAGGACTTGATCAGTGTCTATAAATACCTGAAATGTGGGGGCCAAATGGATGGGGCCAGGCTCTTTTTGGTGGTGCCCAGTGACAGGACAAGGGGCAATGGGCACAAACTGGGACACTGGAACTTCCAGACAAACTTAGGGAAAAAATTATTTACTGTGAGGGTGACGGAGCCCTGGGACAGGCTGCCCAGAGAGGGTGTGGAGTCTCCATCCCTGGAGATGTCCAAAACCCACCTGGACACTTTCCTGTGCAAC
>NW_010325768.1:6847-8158 GCF_000700745.2 Antrostomus carolinensis | reverse complement strand
GGTGGCTTTGCGGGTACGAGCTCCCCCAACATGCTCGAGCCTCGGCCTGGAGCCCAGAGCTTTTCCAGGCACTGAAGCACTCCAGGACTGGAAGGACCCCAGCGTATCCAAGGCTGTAATCCCCATCCTGGCAAGGACACTCGCCTGGAAGGAAGATCAAACCCAAGCACAAGTCTCTATTCTTGCCTTATTTTCTCAAATCCTTTTCTCTCTCTCGTTTCCCAGGGCAGTGTCCCTGCGATGCCAGCCCGGGGCAGGCTCCCATGGCCAGGGATTTGCTCCCTGTTGCCCAGGCACGGAAGCAGCCAGGAAATAGGCGGCTTCTGCGGAAAAGCCCCACCAATTTACCACGCCTGCCTTGCCAGGAGCTCTTGTGACGGGGCAGAGGGCAGGGAGGTGTCTGGCCACAGGGTGCTCACACCTTGCATTGCAGTGAGGAGCCACCGAGGGCTGGCCGGCAGCCTGTGATGTTGGCTCTGCAGCTGTGGCACGGTGCCGGGCCGCCAGCCTGTGATGTTGGCTCTGCAGCTGTGGCACGGTGCCCAGTGAGCTGTTTCCCAAGCTCGTGGTACGAGGCTGCGGATCCCAGCACCGGAGAGCCACTGGCAGAGCATCCTTCCCCTGCGCCGTGGCCCCAGGCAGAGGTGTACCGGCACGCAGAGTCCCGGGGCCGTGGTGGTGGTGGGCTCACCTGCCCCTGAGAGGGTGTGAGCGCAGGAGGGAAGCACATGGCATGAGGGAAGGGAGCACCATGCACAGAGCCACGTGGGCATCCTTGCCCACAGGGCTGATCCCCATCCTCAGCATGAGGGAGGGGGTGGTGGCAGGGTGGGGACAGTGGCAGGGTGGGGACAGAGCTGGCAGGTCAGAGAAGGAAATGATGTTTTATTTGGAATAAAGCAGGCAACGGTTTGTTAATTTTCTTAACACTGACCAATGCCACTCAGGGCCTCCAGTCACAAGTGAGAAACCACATTTTGACCAAACTCGGCTCAGCACCACAAGCACAGCCCCACGGCCAGCATTGGTGAGCAGCTGGGTGATGTGGGGACTGAGCCACAGAGAGGACAGGCTCCCCCGTAGGATGACCACACACCCCCCCCCCTGCCGAGCCCCTGCTGGAGCATTGGAGGGCCTCTAGATGAGCAGGGGGCTGCTGGGAGTAGCTGGCAGGACCCCTCACCAGGACTTCCCAAGGGCCAGAGGCGAGCAGCACCAGGGGGCCACTGCAAATGTCCCCTGTGAGCAGCAGTGGGCAGCAGGATGGGCAGCAGGATGGGCAGCAGGATGGGCAACAGGATGGGCAGGACA
>NW_010325768.1:2906-6779 GCF_000700745.2 Antrostomus carolinensis | reverse complement strand
GCAGGAGGAGCGGCAGGATGGGCGGCAGGAGGAGCAGCAGGATGGACAGCAGGATGAGCAGCAGGATGGACAGCAGGATGGGCAGCAGGATGAGCAGCAGGATGGACAGCAGCATGGGCAGCAGGATGAGCAGCAGGATGGACAGCAGGATGGGCAGAAGGACGGGCAGCAGGATGGGCAGCAGGATGGGCAGGATAGGCAGCACGACGGGCAGCAGGATGGGCAGCAGGGTGTGGGGAGGGGTCATGGGGGTGCCTGCAGCTGTACCTCCTCCACCCCACAATCCACTTTCCCCCAAACCCACACCGCTTTCTGACCTGAACTGGTCTCTTATTCCCCAAGTATCTACATTTGATCCAGCTGCAGGAGGGATTTTGCCCCTTGAAGGTCCAAACAGGACCTGTTTCTCCATTCTGGGCTATTGATCTGCAAGAAGAATTCAAGTAACCCGGAGGAACACGGTTTCTGTTAGCATCTCTCCATTAGAGAAACTCTCTGCTCTGAGGTTCCCTCAGGTCCCTAGAGGTGTTAGCAGCAAAATTAACATTTTAGGAGAACTGGAGCACAGTGAGGGCTCTATGCATCCACTGCCCTCCCACCGTGCCACAGCAGCCAGCTCAGGGGGCATGGACATCTCTGTTAGGACATGAGCCATCTCCCTTCACCACCCTGCGGCGTGCCCCAGCCCAACGAGGTGATGCTGCTCCAATGCCCCTTTCCTGAGCTCCAGGAAGGGATGTGGGAAGGTGTCAGCTCAGCCCAATCCCATTTTGCACCAAACAAGATCAGTTTGCTTCCCTCTTTGCAGTCGGTTTTGAGAACCAGCATCCCATGGGGGGTTCCTGCTCACAGGGACATAATTGTGTCCCTTGACGCTGCTGCACTGTGGCTGCAGAAGCTGTCCTGTCCCGGGGTGACTGCTCCTTCAAATCTTTGGTGTCAAACTGTGCTTGCTTGATCCAAGACCTTGCACTGGGAATTCAACCCGAGGGAAAGGGAGGGTCTCTCCTCTTCTTTGGCAGGACTTCAACCAGAACTAGATTCCCAATGCAGGCTGGGGCTCCCTGGTGGGCTCCCAACGAGACTGGGGACAGGCAGCAGAGCTATCCCACAGCATCCCATCCCCATGCCACGGTCCTTCTGGGAAAAGCTCCACACCAGGGAGGCATCTCATCCAGACACCCAGCTCTGCTGGTCCCTTTCCCCGCAGAGCCGTGAGAGCAGCCCCAGAACCGCGGCTCAGAGCCCCGCACCCATGGGTGCCTGGCTGGCTGCAAGGACCCGTTTGCAGGGACAGCAGCAAAGGGACAAGCTGCAGCACAAGGGCAGGAGAGCGGCTGCTGCAGCCCTTTGGCCAAGGTTCAGCCAAGTGAGCCCTTCCTCTCCCAAGTCACTTCCCAACCCTTGGTGGCCTCCCAGACTCCAACCCAAACCCACTGACATCGGGCTCTGGGTAGAAGATCTCTCCCAGCTGCTGACAGCTCCCACTTTGGCCAAACACGGCTTTCCTGGAGACATTCCCCCTGCACCTGCCCCCCAGCAGCCCTCCAGCATCCAGGCTTGTCTCCTCCCAGCAAACCCAGTGCTGCCCTGGGCAGCAGGGATGAGCTTTGTAGAGCCACTATGAAGTCAGCAGTTACTGAGATCAGGCTGCTGAAGGGGCCCTTACCCAGGCCAGGGAATTAATCAGCTTTAATCAATTTATTAAATATTTTTTTTTCCATATTTGACCTTCCTGCTTCACCACCATTGCCCACCCTGGAGCCTTTTGTATGAACCCTCCTGCTGTTTTTTTTTCTGCTGAATTCCTGGTGCACCCTTGGGTCTCTTTTGGGTTTTATCTCAAATGACTCAAAACTCAAAAACTGGGAGTCAGACAACCCCAAATCCTGAAAATTAAAAGAAGAAAGTTTGTGAGCTGCAGACATTTTCACGGTTACACTTTTCAGTTTTTGAACGTAACTGCAAAACTGGACTTTGTCTTTCAGGGAGAATTGGAGCATCTGATCTCATCGTGGGATGCCACCAGCTGCAATTCAAGAAAATCATGTGCTGTGAAGTTCCCAAAAAACCCTTGAGAGCCTCATTCATTTCCTCTTCCTCCATATGCTACAAACCAGGACAATTTACAAGCAGCTGGACGCTCCTGAGGATCCACAGGGATCTCTCCAGCTGCAGATGGACACCCTCAAACACACCCCAGTGCTGCAGGTTACCTGCTCCTGCCCCAAAACAGAGCCAGCTCTGTGGGTCTTCTTCAGGCCACTTCAGGAAGGTCAGATGCCTTGGTGCAAACCTCTGAAAAATCAAGAGTTGCTTCAGCATGAAGCAGGTCAGGGATGGCTCCACGTCCCCTGCCCGGCCTCCATGCACAGCTCTGGGACCATCCTGGCTGGCAGCGGGGTCTCAGCCTCAGCACCAGGTCCAGCCTCTCTCTTTCACCAACATTTGCAAAATGTTTTGAATAAACACAGTCCCAGGACAGAAGTTACATGCTGCAGGACAGGAGAGCAAGCAGGACCCACACCTGGGGTGGCACTGGTTAAACACATGTCCCTGAGGCTGCAGCAGATTGCAGAGGTGATGGAGTCACTTGGAGGGGAAAGGAGATGGAGAATAGCTGTGTCATAGACTCCCAGACTGGTTTGGGTTGGAAGGAACCTTAAAGATCATCCAGTCCCAACCCCCCTGCCAGCAGCAGGGACACCTTCCACTAGACCAGGTTGCTCAAAGCCTCAGCCAACCTGGCCGAGAACATTTCCAGGGAGGAGCAGCCACAGCTTCTCTGGGCAACCTGGGACACTGTCTCACCACCCTCACACCAAACAATTTCTTCCTCGCATCTCATCTCCATCTCCCCTCTGCCACTTTCAAGCCATCACCCCTTGTTCTGTTACTCCCTGCCCTTGGCCAAAGTCCCTCCCCACCTTCCTGGAGCCCCTTCAGGTACTGGGAGGCCACTAGAAGGTCTCCCCGGAGCCTTCTCTTCTCCAGGCTGAACAGCCCCAACTCTCTCAGCCTGTCCTCCCAGCAGAGCTGCTTCAGCACTCACATCATTCTCGCAGCCTCCTCTGGACTTGTTCTAACATCCTGGCATCATCTCTAAGACCTTCAGTGCTGCCAACAATTCACTCAAAGCCACCATCCTGCCCTTTTAAGATTCGTTTGTGCTTTGTAACTGGGACAAAAGGAAAAGAAAAGCTCACCCAGGTTCATTTGTGAGAAGCTGGCAGTGATACCTCCAGGTGCTCCTCTGTGCCCACGGGGCCAGGGCCATGCCCAGGGAAGGCATGGGAAGGATGCTCATCCCACCTTCAGGCTCACTCCTGCTCTCAGATTTCAGCAGGTGACTCGGATGCAACTACTGAGTGCAATTTTTCCAGCTTCAGCTGGATTTTACTTTTTTACGAGGTGGAAGAGCAATCATCGCTTCACACACTGCTGACAGGAGCCACGGGGAGACACTGCCCTGCCGCGGGAAGGATCTTTCTTTGCTGGAATGATTTTTTCCACTCAAAGTCCCTGGGCAGGGCTGGAGTTAAACCCTCAGCGCAGAAAAACAGCATTTTTCATGAGTGTGAAATCTGGCAGAGAGCAGGGGTGCGGGCGGCGCCAGCCAGCGGCCGCTCATCTCCTTTCCGAGGAGCGGCTGGCGGGGTCCCGCTCCCGAAACACACCCTGCGCCGGGTGTCGGAGGAGCTGCCCAGGCTGGTGAGTCCTCGGGAGAGCTGAAACCAGCCCGGGCATGTGAGGAGCTGCTGTCAGGGCAGAAATGATCCTGCCTGGTGTGCGTCACCAGATGGGAGCTGGGCAGAGGCTGCTGTGGAGGAGCTCCCAGTGTGTCCCCGCTCTGCTCCAGCCTGGCCCCTATTC
>NW_010325768.1:0-2831 GCF_000700745.2 Antrostomus carolinensis | reverse complement strand
GTCCTTGGGACTGCATTGGGTTTACGTGGCAAGGTTCTGGTAGTGGTGGCTGCAGGGGGGGTTTCTGTGAGAAGACACCAGGAACTGCCCTCATGTTGGACCCAGGCAGCTCCAGCAAGCTCCAAGATGGACCCACCACTGCCCAAAGCTGAGCCCATCACCAAAGATGATGGTTCCTCTGTGAATAACATATTTAAGAAAGGGTAAAAACGGCTGCACAGCAGCTGGGAAAGAGGAGTGAGAAGATGTGAGGGAAACAACTGCAGACCCCATGGTCAGTGAAGAAGGGGGGGGAGGAGGTGCTCCAGGCACTGGAGCAGATTCCCCTGCAGCCCATGGAGGTCCATGGTGGAGCAGATGTCCACCTGCAGCCCATGGAGGCCCATGGTGGAGCAGATGGCCACCTGCAGCCCACGGAGGCCCATGGTGGAGCAGATGGCCACCTGCAGCCCACGGAGGCCCATGGTGGAGCAGATGGCCACCTGCAGCCCACGGAGGCCCATGGTGGAGCAGATGGCCACCTGCAGCCCACGGAGGCCCATGGTGGAGCAGATGGCCACCTGCAGCCCACGGAGGCCCATGGTGGAGCAGATGGCCACCTGCAGCCCACGGAGGCCCATGGTGGAGCAGATGGCCACCTGCAGCCCACGGAGGCCCATGGTGGAGCAGATGGCCACCTGCAGCCCACGGAGGCCCATGGTGGAGCAGATGGCCACCTGCAGCCCACGGAGGCCCATGGTGGAGCAGATGGCCACCTGCAGCCCACGGAGGCCCATGGTGGAGCAGATGGCCACCTGCAGCCCACGGAGGCCCATGGTGGAGCAGATGGCCACCTGCAGCCCACAGGGGACCCTACACCTCCACTTTGCTGCAGCAGGAGCCTGCTCAGCAGTTTGAGAGCCCAACTGCTGCCAGAAGCCATCCCAGCTGCCACCGCATCCTGTCCCCAACTTGTTGTAGTGGAAGCCTTGCACGTGCATTGTTCTCCAGCTGGTATCTCCAGGCAAGCCTGGCTGTCGAAGGGTGGCCTGTCCCCTGCTTGTCCCGGTGTCAGAAGACAAGACTAAAAATCCAGTAGGGCCCCTCTCTGCTTTCCGAGTTCTGCCTGCCACTGCCACTGTACTGGGCCAGTGCAGTGTCTAGGCTGGTGAAGAGTCGTGTAGACACAGTGCTGAGGGACATGGGGTTGTCGGGTACTTGTCAGTGTTGGGTTCATGGTTGGACTCGATGACCTTAAAGGGCTTTTCCAGTGGAGGCCATTCTGGGATTCAGTGAACCAGGCGCTCACTTAGACCAGGCACACACCTCTCTGAGCAGGAAGCCTGGGAGCAGGTGGCAGTAACAGAGCTGTGATGTCCCCACTGTCCCCTCCTGCCACCTCGTGGTGCCAGGGATGAAGAAGATGACAGCGAGCATACGTGATGCTTCCCTTGAGCCCTCTCCCAGTCTCCAGCTGTTTTCAGCTCAGGGGATTTCCTGAGACAGACGTGATTTCCTGATTTCTCTATGTTTACACCCTTCAGTAGATCCCTCCTCTTTGGACTTGTCAGAATAACTCCCTTTGGGCACAGGCAAACCTCCCCCATCAGCACCATGCCCCAACAAGGAGCTCCTGCCACCCCAGCATGGAGAACTACCTGCTCCAGGTTGGGTTGAATCTGGCTCCCACCTCCTTCACCTCATTCATGTGCTGGGAGAACTGTTGGCTCCATCCCTCTCCAGCCTCTCCAGGACAGCCCTGAGTTTCCAGACCCCCAGCTGCATCTTCTCTGGCTGGAAGGTCCTAACTTGCTCAGATAGGGAGGTCCCTTCCCACCAGATTTTCTCAGGGACCCTGTGGCCACCACGATGCCTGCAGGCAGGGTTCATCCACCCCTGCTGCCCCTTGTGCCCCCTCTGCTCCTCACACACCCCCTGAGATCAGGATCAGCCCCTCGCAGCCCTGGCTGCACCCCGCAGCCAGCTCCCACCCTGCCTCCCACCCGGGGATGAGCCGGACGGTCCCCGTGGGACAGGACAGCCGGACGCCGTTATCCCGCAGGGCCCAGGCCTCTCGGATTTTCCCTCCAGCGATGGATTTTCCATTGCATTTAAAAATAAAATCCCAGTAATAAAAGCTCCGGCTAATTTTATACCCGGGCTGTTTTTCCCAGGCTCCTGAAGGACGAGGTGGTGCCTCCCCGGCCTGCGGTGCCTGTTCACCCCATGGCAGACAGTGCTCACATGGCCGGGCGGTGTCACACACGGAAGGGGGTGTGGGTGGGTGTGGAGTGCGTGGGTGGGCTGGCCTGGAGGACATCAAGCCCTGGCAGAGTTTGTTGCTCTCAGGTGGGCTCCTTCCTCTCCTCCTTGATGGGCGCCAGGAACTGAATGGGGAAAGCAGGGACACAGTGTGAGGAGCTGGGAGTGCAGCTTGGTGTGGTGTGAGCGTGGACACAGTGTGATCATGTACAGGGTGTGAGCGTGGACATGGTGTGACCATGGACATGGTGTGAGCATGGACATGGTGTAAACAGACAAGGTGTGATCATGGACACGGTGTGAGCATGGACACGGTGTGAACATGGACATGGTGTGATCATGGACAAGGTATGAGTGTGGACATGGTGTGAGCATAGACATGGTGGGAGCATAGACACAGTGTGAGCGTGGACACGGTGTGAACGTGGACACGGTGTGATCATGGACATGGTGTGAGCGTGGACATGGTGTGAGCATGGACACAATGTGGACATTGACATGGTATGATCATGGACAAGGTATGAGTGTGGACATGGTGTGAGTATAGACACAGTGTGAGCGTGGACATGGTGTGAGTGTGGACATGGTGT
>NW_010325767.1:783-1185 GCF_000700745.2 Antrostomus carolinensis | reverse complement strand
CCCTTTTCCCCCCTTTTCTCTCCTTTTTCTCCTCTTTTTTCATCTTTTTTTTCTATTTCTTTTTGTTTTCTACTCTTTTATTCCTTTTCACCTTTTCAAAAAGGATTTAAACCCCACACCTTCCCCATTTTTCTCTTCTCTTGCACTTTCCTTCATCTTTCCATTTTCTTCTTACTTTCTTTCCCTTATTTTCTCTTTTATTGGGTTTTTTCCATTATTTTCTGTTGCTTTTTCTTTCATTATTTTCATTTCTTTAGTTCTTCATTATTTTTTGTTTCTTTATTTCTTCGTTATTTTCTGTTCCTTTTTTCTTTCATTTTTTTTTTTTTCCTCTTTTTTTTTTCATTTTTTTTTCCTTTTTTCTCATTATTTTCTCTTCCCTTTTTTCATTTCTTTCTTTTC
>NW_010325767.1:0-762 GCF_000700745.2 Antrostomus carolinensis | reverse complement strand
TTCCCTTTTTTCATTGCTTTCTCTTCCTCTTTCATTATTTTCTCTCCCTTTTTTCTTTCATTATTTTTTCTTCATTTTTTTCATTATTTTCTCTTCTTTCATTATTTTTTCCTTTTCTTTCATGATTATTTTCTTTTCCTCTTTTCCTTCATTATTTTTTCTTCATTTTTTCTCCCTGTTTTCTCTCCCTTTTTTTTTATTTCCATTATTTTCTCTTCCTTTTTGCTCTTTTCTCTTCCTTTTTTTCCCCCTCTTCTCTTCTCATTTCACCCCCGGCCGTTGGCAGCCGCATCCCTTCCACCCGGGCAGGGCTGTGACAGTTTCTCCTCAAACAATGGAGCAGCTGGAGCTCCCCCCAGCCCTCCCTGCCCCCCACCACCATCAAAATATTGTCTTTTTAGATCCCATACGGGAAAAAATACGACAAGTCGTGGCTGCTGAGCTCCATCCAGAACCTCTGCAGCGTCCCCTTCACCCCCGTCGAGGTGAGCGCAGCCGGGCCCGGGTTTTCTCTCCCTTCCCATTTCGGGGAGCTGTGGCAGGCTGGGGTGAGGGGCTGCACCCCCCATAGGGGGTCGGTTACATCCAGACACCAAAATGTCCCTTTTTTTCCTCTATTTTCTCTATTTTTTCCAGTTCCATTATGACCACAACCGGGCCCAGTTCTACGTGGAGGATGCCACGGCCGCCAACGCTCTCAAGCAGGTCTCCCGGAAAATCACCGACAGGGACAACTACAAGGTTTGTGGTTCTTCCTGCTGC
>NW_010325766.1:0-3398 GCF_000700745.2 Antrostomus carolinensis | reverse complement strand
GGTCTCCTGCGGGGAGCCGGGCCGGCGGGGACAGACCTTCCCTCGCAATGAGTGTCCAAGCCCGGCTCTCTACCAACCCTGATCAATTATCACCAAAAATCACCGCTCCTTCGGCGAGCCCCCTCCCCCTGCACGCACAGGCGCACAAGGGGACACACACACGCACACTCACACTCTCACGCACACTCACACACACGCACACTCGGCTCACCCACAGCAAATCCGCTGCGTACTCCAGCAGCAAAGCTCAAAACCCACCCCGGCAAGGTTTGGGGTCTTGCTTTGTTCCCCCGACCTCCCCGCTCCGCCCGCCCGGCACCTGCCAGCGCAGACAGCCCCGCCGAGCCCCGCAGAGCCCCGCCGGGCTCCGAGAAGCAGAGCGAAAAGGACGGAGCTCACCCTCCCGCTCCCGCACAGCCACATGTGCACATCCGAGGATTTCCATCCCGGGGTTCCTTTTCTTTTTCAGCTGGCAAGTGGAACAGCCCCCACACTCACTTCAGCGCTGTACGTCCTCGCCAAGTGAATTGGTTCTTCAAAAGCAAAATAGGACCCAACTTCTTGGGATTCCCCGCGCCAGCATCAGAAAAACTGGTTTTAATTACCAAAACTAAAAAATAGCTGTGGTGCTAACTAGCAGGCGATCAAACCGCAATCAAACTTCAATCTCTGAGCAGTTAGCTATAAACTGTCAGCAATTGAAAAGTAAACCTGGTGCACACAAAGGCTCTGTTTAATTTTCTTGTTGTAATGGCTCTAAATGAGGACCCCATCACCACGCAGTTAAGCGGTGTTGCTTGTCCCCCTGAGGCGCTGATCAGTTCTTTTTAATGTGAGAAAACTGGCAGCTCGAAGCCCGTCAATGGAGCTCCCATAACAAAAGTCCTGAAAAGCTGAATGAATTGGGTTTGTAATTACTGCTTCCCTCTCCCCCCTTGCAGCTTATCTCTTATTCATTCAACATATATTATTGTCACCTAATCGCACACTCCCAACATTTTTTTTTTTTAGTATCTACTACTGCGGACATGTTTGTTGTAGAAATTAAACAAAATAATCCTCCCTTCTCTCGCCCCCCCACCCCCCCCAACAACAACAAAAGTCTTGAAACGACAGTGTCAGGCGAGGCTGGCTGGCGTTAAAAACGCAAAGACGAAGCTCTCCTGCCATCTGAATGTCAGCACTTTGCATATATCCGCGGAAATCTCGTACGCACCGAAGCAGGCTTTAGATTTTAATATTTGAGTTAGATCGGGATTTAAATAACTGAAGTGTATCTAATCACACCTATCAGTAATGGGCCTCTTTCTTTCAGTGGGACCTATATTATATACTACTTAAATTGCTGAGCTATCTACCACCTATTCGGAGAGAGATATACAGGTCTGTTGCCCGTTGGGGACGGGAAGGAATTAATCTGGAAAGAGAAGACGCTGCTGCGGGGACCACCGCCACCCCTGATGTCCCACGCGGCACCAGTGGGCATCTCAAGGAATAAAAATACGTTTTCAGCCAAGAAAGGTCCGATGGCAGCCGCCAGCCGCTCGCCCCGGGCCGGAAGAGCTTCTCCCCAGGTCCCCCACCGCAAGAAGCTGTCGGTTGCAGAAATAAGTACAGCTATTACAACCAAATCTACTAACAGTCTAAATAATTAATTGAACCATTGCTCTTTGACCCTTGGAAAGTCCAGTAGGGACCCGTTTGTAGTAATAATACCCTCGAATGAGCCCTTGTCAAATATTCATTTAGTGGTTAATGTGAGCGATTTCCCCCTGGGACAGTCTGTAATACCAGCTTCCCAGCTTTGGCAAGAAACCCTGCTAATCTACCTCTCCAGTTCCGCAAAATATTTTAACATCCCAGTCCTTAAAAAGCCGTCAACCAAAAAAAAAAAAAAAAAAAAAAAAATCACAGGGGAAACTCTAATCTTATCCTTGGGTTCATTTCGTCTCTGTAGAAGGTTGGCGAAACATTACACTGGCTCTCTTGGACCGCGCATCACCCTGGCTGTAAAGCAGACAACAATTCACCAGAGGGAAAACACAGAGAACCCAAAAGGTCTTCAATAACCCAAATAAAAACATATCCACGAGCTCTGCTACACATTTCAGCTGCCATAAACGAAAGCCCAGGATAATGGCCTAGGTGTAAATGGGGTTACTGCATGTGTTGAATTTAAAATTAGCAGTGGACAATGGCGTTCCTCCAAGTAACACTTTAAAAATGAAATCGTTCAGCTGTACGTGTAAAATGCTTTGGGTTATCCTCTAAATGGATAAATGGATGGATGGATGGATGGATGGATGTAAGGAATCTGTCCAAGGGAGATCAGGTTTCAACCACATATATTCCACACCGTACTCCGAAATCTAAGCTTAAACAAATTGCCCATATAAAAAGTTGCTGAATTCACTAAGCCTGAATATGTGGCTTAGTGCCTTTTGTTTAATGGTATTAGCTCGCCTTCTCTATGCGAATTGTAAAAGGACCAACATTTCCAACTACCCCCCTCGAATATTTTAGTTAGCACTTCAAAAAGGGGCCAGGTTTTATTGCTGTTAATTGGCTAAGATTTGCTTTTTTTTAAAAAAATGGAATGGCGATATCGATTGGGTTTTTATTCCTGGTTCTCTTTTCTCAGGGAGGTGAGCGGGAGCGGGGATGTGGGCTCGTTACCACGTGAATAATCCCCAGACGCATTGCAAACGCTCACTGCTCTGAAAAAGAATATTTTACTCGTTGCATTAATATAAAAGAAATAGAAAAGGTTGGGAATCTGCAAGAACTGCTGTGCTGCCCAAGTACTGGCACGGTGCAGAAATAAAAGGGACAAAGGGAGCTAAACTACAAAATCAGGCAGTGAGCAGAACTCTACATCCCCTGGCAATGTTAGTTTTCATCTGGACACCAGGCTTCAAGGACGGAGGCCAGAACTGAGCCTAGAAAACAGCACTGCCAAATAAAAGCCACAACCAGCCAGGTAACTTTTTTGTGTGATTTTTTTTCCCCTTTTTCTTTTTTATTTCCCCCCCTGCCTTCTTCCTCCCCGAGCTAAAGCGAAACCCACTGACCGACAAGAAATACTAGAGAGAAAAGCTCAGCAGTGCTTGCCCCCACGCTGGAGTGCCCACTTTGTGCCTTGCCCAAGCCAACAACCATCACATCCTTTCCTTGCCATGCACAACACGCCATTCGCAGAAGACACGACCAGTTTACAATCACAGTGCCCCCAGTTTTGTATCCGGTTTTTAAAAATTATTACTGTTGTTATTATTATTATTATTATTATTTCCATCTCCCACACGCGCGTTTCCCAAGGGAAACCGCATCCACGTTAAGCAGCACCAAATAAACATTGGGGCTTCAAGGGGAGAAACACTCTGCCCACCGCCCCCTGC
>NW_010325765.1:0-944 GCF_000700745.2 Antrostomus carolinensis | reverse complement strand
CCCCTCATTTCCAGTGATTTTTCTTTTAAAAGTGGATTAAAAAGGATTGAAAAAGGATTGAGAATAGGCGCGTCCAGCATCGACTCGCTCTTGGACTTCGTTTCCCACAATGCCAACATTTTTTAAAATTATCTATAAATATAATTAAAATTTAATTTTTTGAGCTCTTTCTCATCATCCCTCGTGGAATTCAGCAAATAAATTCTGCCTGGATATACACAGAGTCGGAGAGCACGTGTTGCAAAATGAGCTGGGGCCAATATTTTGGGCAGAAAACCAGAAAAACAGTGAGAAATTAAGAATTTTTGACACAAGTCTTGAGAAATTTGGGCAAAATAACTTATTTTGGCTAAATTGATATTGCAGGGTGGGTGATTTTATTTTTAAAAGTTTTTATTGCAGCTTTTTTTTAACAAAAATACGTTTTCAGAGATATAAGACTCGATTTGTACGTGATCAGAAGGGGCCCAAGACTGTTTAATGAATTAATGTTAAAGATAAAGTCTAATATTTAAAAATACTGATCTTCCACTAAAAAAACCCAACTAAATTGTAATTAGCGTGTAATCCTGGCCTAATTTGGACTAATCTAAGCCTTGCTCCTAACAAAGGATTTGTCAAAAACCAAAATGGCACCAATCAGAAAGTAATTGGACAGTTACTTTTAATTTTAATTTTTAATTTTATTAAATTTTAAATTTTAAAATTTAAATTTTAGGTTTTAAAATCCAAATTTTATTTTAAAATTTTAAAATTTAAATTTTATTTTAAAATTTTTAATTTTAATACTTAATTCTGTTGCTCATACCAAGGAAAACTTGATTTTTACCTTCTTGTGCTCTAAATATACTGAATAAAAATGTCAGTGTCTATGTAGCTATAGAGCAGAAACGAAGAAAACTAAGTGAGGTGGTATTTTCCTAATGAAATTGGGAATTAGAAAT
>NW_010325764.1:0-4297 GCF_000700745.2 Antrostomus carolinensis | reverse complement strand
CAATCCAAACCAGTCTGGGATTCTGTGATCCCCTGTATCTGTTTTTGTCAGCATGTTGGGTTGTGGTTTAGGTCCTTCTTTGTTGACACACAATGTACTGCGCCTGGCTGGATGCAGCAGGCTCCTGTCAGGTCAGTGATGATGGAGATGGCTGGAACTGTTGAAGCTGAACTGGTTTTATGTGCCTTAGGAGAGAAGGGGAAGCGCAAGCTGCACTTTTAATTTCACATGTGTTATTTGCATGGATCAAAGTTCCCTGGTGTGACCCTTCCCTGGGGAGAGCGATGCCACCTCTGTGCCTTGGCACCAGCATGTGACAGAGGACAGAGCAGCTCTCCCAGCCCTGTCTGCAGCACCGTGGCTGCACCTCCCACCCAGAGCGTGGAACCAAGTGGTGGAGAAACCAGCTGTGTGTTCATGCCGAGATAACACAGCAGAGAAGAGATTAGATAGAGAAATAGGATTGTCCTGGCCGCTCAACCCTTGGAGTTCAGCCCCCAGGAGAAGTCAGAGCAGGCAGATGACAGGTCAGGGACGGGGCTGTGTGATTCCACCGCTTCAACCTGCACTCATTTTGCATCCTGAGATTTTTTTGCCTCCCTTTCAAGAAAGGAAACACACAGCCCTAAAACCTTCTTGAGGAGGTCGGTGGATAATGGCAGCGACCGTTCCATTTTGAAAATCTCTTTTTCTGAAACAATAACCAGCATGGTACAAACGCTGACGCTTCCCATGCAGCCCTTGCATCATCTTCCTCTGAACCAGTGTTGTGGTTAATAGAAGCCAAGTGTGTGACAAGCCAGCGATAACCAGCATTCAATATGGGAGGTCCCTCAGCACTTGGAGGTGCTTTGTCTCGAAAAGAGCTTTAATTTACATCAAAAATACAGGCAAACAGGAGGAGGTCGGTGGTGCAGAGGGGATGTGCGTAGGTAGCACACGCACCCAGGTCTCCAGGAGGGTGCTGGGCAGGTTACAGGAGCTGCTCCTGCACAACCTCTGGAATATTTAGAGGTTTAGAAGCTAGAAAATAAGATTTGCCTGTTCTGATAGTGCTGTGCTGCTCCAGTCCAGCTGGGTGGATGTATCCCCTGCAGCTCTCAGTGTTTTATTCCTTCCCAGGGATGAAGTGCAGTGCACCCTAAGGAGCTGCTGTGGGATTCCCTGGGGCTTTCCTTTTTCCTCTGCTTATCTTTTCTGCTCCACACAGCAATGAAAAGCAAGCTGGTGGGTTTGTTTTTTTTCTTTCCCTGAATGATGGATCAGTGGAGATGACTCATATCATCTGTGTTCTCTTGTTATTCCTCATGACCAAAGTCTATCGGGGAGAGCAGAGTGAGTGTCCCTCGCATCTTGCCTTGAAGAGGAAGGTCAGCAGTACCATACTCATCATCTAAATGAGGGCAGCCTTGCTCCTCAGAGGCAATGAGCTCTTCGGTGCCTCCGTGGTCTTCTGCAAAGTGGCAAAATGTGGGTGTAGGAGCAGAAGAGCAGACCCCCATCTTTGCCATAGCTGCCCTCTCAGCTTTGCCAGTTTTACCCGGTTGTGTTTCCTTGTATGATTCATCCAAGCTCACCTGGAGAAAAACCAACCACCTCTGCCTGGTGTCGAGACAGAGCGTTTCACAAACACTTCAGGCTGGAATCACCTGCAGAAAAACCCTTCCCAAGAGCTCCTCCAGCCCTGGGCATCCCTCTCCAGCTGGAGTTGGGCTGCAGGAGAGGAGGGGAGGGCTCCTGCTTGAATGTTTTCCAAGCAGCCAAAGTCTAAACCCCCAACACCGCGCTCCCCTCCGTCCCCACCCCGAGCCATCCCAACCGAGGACCGCTCGCTTCAAATCCAATTTCTTTTCTTCTCTGTCAAGTAAAATATTGACTTAGGAGCTAAAGCAAGTTTTCTTGTGTCAACAACCCAAGCTGCACATCCTCCTCGGCTGTTGATTTCCTTGTTTGGAGAGCGATGGTCCATCCGGTGCGGTGTGTATCCCTCGCGTGCAGCCTGTGCGGGGAGCGGCTGCTGACTTGCCCTGGCTGAGTCACAGCTGCTATTTTAAGGCATTTCTCACCTGAGAAATGACTTCCTTCTTTCCTTCTTTCCTTCTTTCCTTCTTTCCTTCTTTCCTTCTTTCCTTCTTTCCTTCTTTCCTTCTTTCCTTCTTTCCTTCTTTCCTTCTTTCCTTCTTTCCTTCTTTCCTTCTTTCCTTCTTTCCTTCTTTCCTTCTTTCCTTCTTTCCTTCTTTCCTTCTTTCCTTCTTTCCTTCTTTCCTTCTTTCCTTCTTTCCTTCTTTCCTTCTTTCCTTCTTTCCTTCTTTCCTTCTTTCCTTCTTTCCTTCTTTCCTTCTTTCCTTCTTTCCTTCTTTCCTTCTTTCCTTCTTTCCTTCTTTCCTTCTTTCCTTCTTTCCTTCTTTCCTTCTTTCCTTCTTTCCTTCTTTCCTTCTTTCCTTCTTTCCTTCTTTCCTTCTTTCCTTCTTTCCTTCTTTCCTTCTTTCCTTCTTTCCTTCTTTCCTTCTTTCCTTCTTTCCTTCTTTCCTTCTTTCCTTCTTTCCTTCTTTCCTTCTTTCCTTCTTTCCTTCTTTCCTTCTTTCCTTCTTTCCTTCTTTCCTTCTTTCCTTCTTTCCTTCTTTCCTTCTTTCCTTCTTTCCTTCTTTCCTTCTTTCCTTCTTTCCTTCTTTCTTTCCTTTTCAGATGGGTTTGAGCAGTCAGCCATAATTTGTCTCTGAATAGAATCATAGAGTCGTTTGGTTGGATAAAACCTTTGAGATCATTGAGTCCAACTGTACCTGTCCACTACTAAACCAGATCTCTGAGCACCTCATCTGCCCGTCTGTTAAATCCCTCCAGGGATGGGGACTCCACCACTGCCCTGGGCAACCCCTTCCAATGCCTCAGAACCCTTGCAGCAAAGAAATTCTTCCTCACATCCCATCTCAACTGCCCTGGCCACAACTGGAGCCCATTTCCTCTTGTCCTGTCCCTTGGTCCTTGGTTGAACAGACCCACCCCCACCTCTCTCCACCCTCCTCCAAGGGACTTGGACAGAGCCACAAGGTCTCCCCTCAGCCTCCTTTTCTCCAAGCTCAACAACCCCAGTTCCCTCAGCTGCTCCTTGAACTACCCTCCTTCCTGATTTCACCCAGGTGGAGAGGAGCTTTGGGTTGACCGCTGTAGGGAACCTGCTTTGGCAGGGGGGGTGGGCTGGATGATCTCCTGAGGTCCCTTCCAACCCCACCATCCTGTGATTCTGTGCCTTTGGCAGCCTCACAACTTACCCTGCATCTTCCTCGATATAAAGCACTCAAGAGGACCCGTGACCTTTCCAACTTTCCGCCTTTCTTTGGAGAGCAAAGCATTCTCTAAGTGCTTTTCCTCCTATTAAGCAAATTATCTGAATTTTTGATACTTAGCCCATTTGAGATGAAGTTTTGAGTTCCGCCCTGGGTACAGAGTTCAGCTGCACGCTCCAGCAAAGCCAGGTCTGTGACCTTGATTACAGGACCCGTGTCACTAGCTGGGGTTTTGTTTGGTGTGTTTGAGGTGAATGGAGGATGCTGTCTCCTACCAGGATAAACAGAACCCAGACAGTTTTAGGAAAAAAAACCCAGGTATATTTATTTGTTGAAGTGCATCTTCCCCTCTCATTTATCTTCCCTGGCCTCCTTTGTTTACAACCAAGTGCACACACGGAGCAAGGGGCAAAAAAAGCCTGTAGGAGTGTTCAATAACATATTTTTCTATTATCTATTCCACTGCCTGATCTTTTGCCTTGGAAACACGATGGGAAAGAGAGAGAGAAAAAATATCCCTGGTAACTAACGGGTTTACACTGAGAGAGGGGAGGTTTAGATGAGATATTAGGAAGAAGTTCTTCACTGTGAGGGTGGTGAGACAGTGTCCCAGGTTGGCCAGAGAAGCTGTGGCTGCTCCTCCCTGGAAGTGTTGAAGGCCAGGTTGGATGAGGCTTTGAGCAACCTGGTCTAGTGGAAGGTGTCCCTGCTGCTGGCAGGGGGGTTGGGACTGGATGAGCTTTAAGGTCCCTTCCAACCCAAACCAGTCTGGGATTCTATGATTTTTTAAATTCAAGTAATCCAGCTGGAATATGGATAAGCTTTTGGATTCGTGTCTCCAGCTGCTGCTGGCTGTGCACCCTGGGTTGGAGGAGTCCTGGGCTGGGCTCTCCTCCATGTCCAGGCTGTGGTGTGCACCATTGCCCTGTCCTCCTTCTCCTCATGCCCTGCTTTCTGTCAGAGGACATCTGGGCTGGGCTTAATAATATCTTATAATAATAATTATTATTAAT
>NW_010325763.1:0-483 GCF_000700745.2 Antrostomus carolinensis | reverse complement strand
CAAAACTGCACACTGTTATTGTGGGTAGCAGCAGGACTACCTGGGCCATGATGGTCCCCTGGAGGCTAACCGTCTCATCCATCAGCTGCAGCAATTTTTGAAACTCCTCATCATGGTATTCAAACCGATTGCCAAAGATGATGGAGCAGATGATGTTTGAAACAGCATTGTCGATTTGAAAGTGAGGGTTGAAAGGATTCCCTGGAGAAGGAAAATGGAATGATCAATGTTCTTCTGGTGTTCACAGAAAGGGAGACGAAACACAGTTGTCAGAGGTAAAATATTCATCAAATACGAGTGAAATGCGTGGTCCCTGATGGGCACCCTCCTTCCTCACTCTGCTCCCATGATGTCTCAAAGCACATGGAGCTGGCCAAGCTTGGCTTTGTGGAGCAAACATCCCACTCTCTGTCCCAGTTCAACCAGATTAAGGAGAAGTTTTTTACCTTAGGAAGCAAGATCTACAGAGGAGAGGATGTCGTT
>NW_010325762.1:65945-67198 GCF_000700745.2 Antrostomus carolinensis | reverse complement strand
ATTAATAAAGCATTTGTTGATTCTACAGAAACTTAGCAGGCCCCTAAGAAATCCACCAGAGACCTGTGCAGCTCCAGTAATTTTCTGTTATATTATCTTTCTTGTAAAATACTTCCCCAGACAGAGCCCCCAAAGGGGCTCAAATATCACTGTGACTAACCGAAATCAATGTGCACTCACCTATTGACATTTTTACATAGTTTTTGGATTTAGTATCCGGCCCAAAACACAATCAAATCTTCTGCCAAGGAAATAACAGGCACTTAGCTAGTCAGCTATTAGTGTTACAAAGGAAAAAATGTGGGCACCCAAGGGAGATGGGAGAGACGGCATTGACGTCAGGGGTAATTGGGTGTCTGAGAGAAATTGCCAACGGCTGGCCAAAACCCCCAGAGGCCCACACAAAGCCGAGCTGCAACTCTAATAAAGGAAAGTAAATTCTAGAAAGGGGCTTTGCTGCAAAGAAGCCTAGCAGGAACCAAAAATATCTCCCACATACACAAACACACACACACAAATAAAAAATATAAAATACGTTTAGGAGCTCTCTTCTGCACATCTGGTTTAGGCTAAAGTGCTTTCTACTTTTTTCCAGGACCACATGGATTTTTATGTTGTACCGTATGTTCACCATCTATTTTTATAAACAGAATTCAGGGCTTTAAAGAAACTTATTTTTAATCATGTGGCTTTAAACTACAATCTATCACCCACTCCAGCACTGCTAGAAACAGTTTGGTCTTGTCTTTAGAAAACCCTGAACTTTCACGGATATTGACAAGTAGAGCAGAGCCATTGTGATTGCCAGGTTAAGGAGCTGTCCGACTGGTGAAACCGTATTTTCACGTATAAAACCCCTCCGTCACGTGCATTATATCTATATATTTCAGCGCCAGAATTCCCCTCACACACACACTTTGCTCAACATGTGAGACCTGAGGGAAGAGATTTCAGATCAGCCACCCAGGGCAGAGTTCAGTGAGGATGCGAAGGCTTTAGCCCCTTCTTTCCACTCATCCAGATCTCTACCATACAAACACAGGTCTGCTGTCCTCCTAATGAACCACCACAGATGAAGAATAAAGTGTATTTGACCAGTTCTTATTAAGATTTATCTTTCTTCATCCCCCTTCTCCTCCCCCAGGACTTCTATTATACTCCTCCTGATTCAAAAAGATTCAAACATCTCATCACTAATCGCATAGAAAAATTCAGACTGGTGCTTTCGAGGATGAAAACTATGTAAACCACAA
>NW_010325762.1:48445-60945 GCF_000700745.2 Antrostomus carolinensis | reverse complement strand
ACACACATACCCACCCTGCAGTGCCATCTCTGACTGCGCTGCTGGTGTATCCCAAACGCTAATGTCACAGACAAGCTGGCTGGGAGGCCATAGCAGCACATTCAGTTCTGTTAACTCATACTGCTGTCATGAATTCAGAGCCAGCCAACTGAAACATTAATGATCTGGTAAGCTACGGAAAAGAACCAACTCAGAATGAAGTCTGCAGCACAATTACTTGACTGTTTGGGATGATGAACACCCATAGTTCCTTAAGATATCAGCAGGAGGTGAGGGGCTTTGCACTTTTGTAATTCAAATATATAATTAAGAATAAAAGTATAGCAAGGAACGAGCTCCCATATCCAGCACTCCAGATAGTGAAAAATATGAAAGCAATATCCTGTAGTAGGAGGAAGTCACTGGCTGCAAAAATCACACAAAAAGAGTATTCAGATGAATGCTACACTATCTGGTAATTCTTAGAAACACTGCAGAAGTGACTTGCCACACCAATTTCACCACAGACACCAACAGCACTTCCAGCTGAAAAACAACCTTAGCTTTTCTGAAAGGTTTTCTAAGAAACCCTCTTTTTCTCCTTTAGCAAGCCATGACTCATTGCTCTGTATAGCACAAACAGCCACCAGATACAGAAGCCTAAGCGCCAGAAAATGCTCCGCTAGCCCACAGAGAGTGTTTCAAGTGGGAGCTTCAAAACAGCCTTCAGAACCACACTCGTGTTCAAAGGAGGTGCTAGAGAACACGGCTGTGTGAAATTTGGCAACACAGCTTCACTGGCAGGAACGGGGAGGTTAGCTTTGGCTCACATGAGATCCTCCACCCTGTAGTTTGCTTTGAACAGTTTCAATGAAAAACTCAAAATGAGATTCATCTGCAACCATCAGTTTTTATCTAAGGTTGGTCAAAATCAAAAGAAATTTTATTTGTGTATGCACAACGTTGGAGGGGGAATACATTTCTCCTTAGAAGAGACTCTGTATTTTGAGTTATCTTTGGAAGAGAAGGTAGCCCAGAGCCCTATAATTCTCTCACACATATGCAATGTATGTAGGCAAGCAAAATGTCAATGTGGTGGACAACGGGGTGAATAGTTAAGTGCATGTGGTGGTTTCAGTGCACCATCCAACTTGTAGTACTGGAAAGCAGACAATCCTGTCTGCTTTACTACTTCCAGAGGAACAGTTAGTCACTCCTCCCACCTTTTTGCAGCAGCAAAATGAGAAAATGCCACTCTTCAGCTTGAATAGACGTTTATTTCATTCAGAGAATCTAAGGATGCCTCAAAAGGAGCTACAGTGCCCAAGTCATTAGAGCTTTGCCTCTTAGCATGATGTATTTTGGAAAATCTTGAGCCTCAGAACATGAATAGAAGGAGAAGGAAGTAAATCACAAGATGCTTCTTATTCTGACACGTGGTAGGAAGAAGGAGAGAGAAAATCAACTTGAGGATGGCAAAGGGGAATACGGGATAAGCAGGACAGCCAGCCCCACCTTGACAAGCATGCGAGTGAGTTAGCTGCCTGCCCTTCCAGGATCTCCAAACACATCAAAGGCAAGAGGTGGTTACAGGCCACTAAGACTTTTCCCACCCAGAAGATAATTGATGTTAAAGGAAGGGTTCTCTGCCTCCTAAAAAAAAATATCTTGCTAGCACAGACCAGCAACATTTACTTCAAATTTTATGTTTCCTGTAAAACCAAAGAACATATACTTAGCTTTCCTATTCCACATACTATACTGAAAATGTCAGAAAACAGGACAAGCTTGCTTATAAATAATTGCAGAGCCCCTCCTGAAAAAGGTTGAGAGGGAGGTGGGATGAAAGCTCCCAGACAGGAAAGCTGGGACTGCCGAGGAGCAGAACAGAATAAGGGCAAGGACAGTGTGTGATATCCCAGCTCCATCTGTATGCAGAAATGAAAGGCATTGAGGAAAATATCAGTGCAGGTTATGGCAGGCGTCCCCAGGTGTGGGGAAATCCTCGGGGAAGAGCACCATCAACAGAAAATACAGCAGACCTTATAAGAGACAGCTGACGTGGCATATCCTACAAAAGCTTGTCTGCAGTATCTGAACATCTTTTGTTCTCTAGCCCCATTCTTTCACCTGGCAGCTCACAGATGAAAAGACCTGAGAGATGTTCCTGTCACAGGAGACTTTTCCTCAAAAGGCTGCTAAAAGGAGGAGGGACCAGGGTAATGCGGGGTCCACTACAGGGGATGCATGGCAGAAGAAGCTTTACCCTTCTAATGACAACTCTCCTCCATTTCTGGAAATTCTCCCTAACCCTATCCCCTTACTACCTGCAGAGTGATGACAAAGCCAACATTGTTCATCAAGTCTCAATCTGAAGTGACTCATTTATTCTCAGGAGCTCTGTGTTCATTTTTTTCAGGCTAGCATCCTAAGAAAACAAGGTTTATGTGATCATACTGCCTGTCATATGTCTTAACTGTTTGTCCCTTCCTATTAACTTTTGAATCACACTGGACTGGGGATAGAGGGGTCCAAAAGAAATTGAGTTTCTCTTATAGAAATTGAGTTTCTCTAAGACCGGTGAACCTACCTTTGATTGGGTAGGACAGAGACCCCAGTTCATGTCTCTGCTGAGAGAAAGGCTAAGAACAGAGTCAGCACTTATCCCCCACTCTTGGGTCTGTCCAAGGCAATCAGCACGCGTGTCACCTGGCCACCCAGCACAGCTCATGCTGCTTCTTGTCCTGCTCGGAGGCAGAGGATGGGAAAGGGAGACGAGAGCACTCTACGGGGAACAGGGCCAGGCAGGGGGCTGAGCTGCGCTACTATGATGGAGAAATGCAACATCATAGCGACTCTGGCCTCATACATAAGAAAAAATGTTTATTTCTGCCAAACTGCCTGTAACTTCACGATACATCACTGGGGACAAATGCCAATATTTCTCAAGTACTCACTGAATCCAGTGTGTAGGCACACACAAAAGAGCCACCAGTTGGAGAGTCCATACATTACATTTGTTGCTACAACTTCTACTTCCCTTTTGCCCAGGTATGGCAAGCTCTAGAAAAGTCACAGTGAAGTCACTTTATCTCCTAATGTCACCACTTTCTAGGTCTGCACAGTTAATGCAAGGTTTCTTGAAACAAGCAGAAAGCATGTGATGAATCAAGCATGAGCACTCTGGAAGCAGTGCTCCCATACGACCGCAAGGCTTGGCTCTCGAGTGAGTTTGTGACATTGGTAAAAAGCAGCTCTCTGCCCCAAGTGTGCTCTGCAGGGGCGTTTTCCTCTATCTACTGACCAAACTATGAATTTTTAAGGAAAAGTGAAGGAACAAAAAAATGCCCTTTTTTTACTGTAGCACCACGTGATGAATTTCATTTGCCCCATCCTAACTGCTTCTAGTGACAGTGCCGTGTTTGTCTGAATTTTTAACAGATGTTTCTAAGTACTCTTGACCAGTTCTCTCTCCTGAGGATTTCTGCAGTGGGATAGCTCTAGATAGTAATACAAACAAAGCTTGTAAGAGGCTCTCGGGGATAAATATGTAGACACTGCATCTTGGATGGGTGTGGGTATGGGTCCAAGCGTTATGAAACTTTGTAAATATCCTCTAAAGACTAGCAAGCTGGACTGACCCTGCCTGCAGATGTTTTTGAGCTTACCAGCCCCACAGTGAAAAGCAAGAGAGCTCACAGCTAACTGCAACACTCCTGAAATACCCCAAGAGCAGGATTTAAACCGACAGTTATAAAAGCAGAAATATACTGGAGCAGAACAGAATAATGCGAAGGATGATGTGTGATGGTGTAACTCTTATTTCAGTTCAAAATACCAAAGCTGTTGCAAAGGGGATCAGTCTGGGCTGAGGCAGAATTTCCCAGATGTCAAGTTACCCTTGGGAACGAGCACACTGGATTCAACTGGCAGGTGTGAAGGTACTCATGCAGTCAGAACACAAACTGCTTTAAAAAAATAAAATCTCTGCTTTCATTCTAAAAGAAAATTAGTATCTTGTGCTAACGCCTGGCAGGGAGGCAGTGACATCTGCCTGAGTTCGTACATGGCCTGAAACAATCAGCTAAAACATGAACTGTTGTTGCCACATTTATGGCTGCTAGTTTACATTATCAAAGTGTAACCAGAGCTACTTCATACCAAAATGAAATCTATTAAAGCTATTGTCAGTGTTTCACAGCAGCTGAAACTGTTTTTTTAAAAGGTCAGTCTACTAGCTGGAGAGTGAAAACAAGGCAGGCGGCTGTGCCAGCCCTTAGGATGTGGCTGCATCCTGCAGTTTGGTTTTGCATTCCCTTAAATGTCGGGCAAGAAGCAACAGCGAGGTCTCAGCGGAGCCCGACTGCCCTGCCAGCTGGGGAGGGGTGGGCGGGGGGCAGCGGGAAGCCGTGGAGCAAGCCCACACAGGGCCCCCACGCATGTCCCACCACAGCACGCTGCACCTACTGCTTGCCGGGGCAGAGAAAGGCACGGCTGTAGAGGACACGGCTTTTTTCAACCCCATTCAGCTTTGTGGCGGCTGTGTCATTCACAACAATACCACAGCCCTCCCCCAGCCCCAGAAAAACCCATTAAAAACCCCAACCTGAGACCCACTTCCCCACAAACAGCACAGCATAGCTCCAAACACCCCCACCGTCAGCACAGACCAAGCATTTGCTGTCATCTTCTCTATTAGCATTTCTGTTAACCCTTTTGTAAGATCATTTGACTCGGTTTCAAAATTCCTTGTTCTGAAAAACACTTGTTAAATATTGGCCCTGACTGCTACACAAAGTGATAGCTTGGTAGTCATAACCCACAAGATATATTTAGCTTCACAAAGTCATCATCAATGGATTTTGAAAGCATTGTAGCCAACAGACTGGAAACCACATGCAATACAAACACATAATAGAACTTTTAATGTGCAAAGAGACTAAACAAAAAGATCCTTGACCTTCTTGCTTTCCCTTGCATACCATTATCCCCAGCGAGACAGCAAATGGAATGACGTGGAGAGCAACAGCTACCATCAAGCAACTTTGGAAGCCAATTTCTACAGTAGTTAAGCAGTTAATGGCGTTAATCAGAATGATAACTTATTAAATTCTACATTTATGCAAATAGCACTTTGGCATATCACATGGAGACCTGAGTAGCAGAGCTCGCCAGGAAAAGGTCCCAACATCTTTCGCGTTTGCTGCTGCTGTTCTTTTTTTAAAAAAAAAAAACCAAACCCATGTAAAATAGTGTCCGTGATAGTTGGCACATCAGACAAACCACAGTTAAACAAAAAGCTGTAGTCACAAATTAATCTCCATCATCCCAAATAGATTAATGAACAAATTGTTTAATTCTTAACCTTTACGAAGCAGGGATTAATCTCTACAGCTAAATCCAATCTGTCTTTATC
Source organism: Antrostomus carolinensis (assembly GCF_000700745.2). Taxonomy (NCBI): domain Eukaryota; kingdom Metazoa; phylum Chordata; class Aves; order Caprimulgiformes; family Caprimulgidae; genus Antrostomus; species Antrostomus carolinensis. The sequence continues at coordinate 55,550 of NW_010325762.1, read as the reverse complement.
TTTTTAACAAGAAGTTGACATTTCTTACAGACCTTCCTAAAGCAAGGAACACTTACTGAACAAAGAAAATAGCAGCTATCCCTAGCTCTCTCCATGCTGGAGTAACTAGGGTATGGCATAAAAATATAAAGCAACAGAAGAGTTTATGACTAGGATGTGAAAGGACATTATCTGCGTGTGAGGAGATGAATCAGGAAAACTGCAGTTTAGGGCAGGCAGAACTTAGAGCAATCTTAGTTTTATAAAACCTGTGTGGAAAACTTACTGTTTTCCAAAAGAAGTATCTGGCAACTTTTTGGCTCTGGGTTGCATTTAAATTCAACGAGGATGGAAGAAGCAGACGATTGGATGAACAGCTATGAATTGTACTTTTAATTGCTTTCAAGATGTAAAAAAAGAACATCAAGATGTGCTTATGCACAGAGTTTTCCCCTTTGTTGGTGCTGTTGTTTATCAGAATTAAATTCTGAACAGAATTTCACCCATTCATTTAATTCATTTCTCTGTCTTTGGGGAAATGAGGTGGGAACCACTTGCTGCAGTATGTTGTGCAAAACACCATTTGTAGTTCACCAATTGAAACTGTACCTCTATTTTGAAAATCAATAATATTACTTATACACAAGCCCTAACTGCTGGTTTATTGATGTAAATATATATGTATCTGGGTACCTTCTCTGTGTTTGGGCAAAGCCTGCAACACAGAATGTTAAAATACCTCTGGAAAAACTAATTGGCCTTTTTCTCCCCTTTGGGTACAAATTTCTGGTTTTAAATTAATGTGCAGGTTTCCTGTTGCTGCCTGAAGCCTTCATTTCACAATACTGACTAATTCTAGGTTTAATTAAAACAATGTTTTATACCATAAACACTTTACTGTTTTTTACAGCACATATCTTCTTCACCTTAATGTGATTGCTGGCTATTAAGAGAAGGAATTTTTTTTTTTTTTTTTTTTTTTTTTTTAACAAAATAATTCCAAGTTTTACCACAACTCTCTTTATAGAGTCAACTTATGCAAGCACCGAAGCCCTTCCAGAGAAAACAGGATTCTCCCCACCTCCCTCTGGCTTTTCTCCCTACTGAATGCCACGGCCTTCACTCAACCAAAGGAAATGAAAGACAGACTGAGACAACAGCATCACGTGGGTGAAGGTCAGATTGATTTTCAGCTGTGTGGTGCTGTTTTATCACCCTCAGGACAAAAGTTAAGCCCTTCATTTTTTTCATGTCTGCTTTAACGGAGGAACTTATTTTTTCCTGAAATTTGGTTGGGCTCCATACCACCACAATTATCAAGGATAGCCTAATTTGAAACATTTGTAGAGATCTTCTTCCTCAGAGTAAAATCCAGAGCAGCCCACACACCACAACATTTCTACCCATGAGTTTCCTCTGCTCCCTATGAACAAATAGTGGCTCCTTGAAACTACTGAGGTTTCTGCAGTGACATTTGCTGACAGCAAAAGAAGGCTGGGATGCAGCTGCCGGCGGTTCAGAAATGATCCTGGGCACGGGGAGAGGAGCATTTGCTAGCTCAGAAGGGGCAAGTTCACAAACTGTTTCTTCTCCCCATCCTCCCTCCCCATCCCTTTCCCTGCTGCCTGGAGTGGCCGAGCTCTCCGAGAGCTGAGCCTCCTGCCTGGCACCCGGTGATCTGGACGTGCACGGCCAGTCGCTGTGGCAGCCACTGGAAAAGCAGATGGTTTTGCTAACGCAGATTGCACTTTTCACAACTTCACAAAACCACTCCCCACAACTTGCTGTAAGGACCAGCTCGCCTCATTTCTCTTGTAATTAAGACTGATGCTCCCCCAAAGCCGTGATGTGATTTTCAATACTGCCAATTTTAGTCAGGTCTTCAAAACTGAACTGATTAATATAAATGAAGCATTTTTCACATCATAGATATGTTTGTGTATATCTAGTTTGCATTTCCAGAGTTTAAACTGCCAGCCAGAAAACTCAGTATTCTCTCATTCAAGCCATGAGACAAAAAACTTTCTTCTGTTTTAATTTTTGGGTTATATTTGTCTTATTTGTGTGAGGAATGCAACAGCATTGTGACTGCCTCCTAAAGATGAGAGTTTATCCTCCACAAGAAGCAAGGAATACTATCTACTTTTTTTGTATGTACCAGATGCTCTGGTCAATATCAAACCCAGTTACACTGGCTATCAGTGAAACACCTAATGGAATACAATTCCTACATGAAACAGCTCTTGTCTAACAAACCACGGCAAGTGTCTGTAAGAGAGGGAGGAGTAGACAAGGGCTGTAAGGTGAGATCAAGCAACTCTCCAGGTTGGATCTGGATGCGGTCTGAATGCAAATTAAACCATTCGCTGCATTTTGTGAACAAAGATTTGACTAACACACATCTTTAGTTTGTCTAAACCTTGCTGAGACGGCCTCCGAAACAGCACATGGAGCAGCCTGATTTCTTGGAGCACCTCAAGGAGATCTGCAGATGCTGGTCCCCATGGGACAGTTCAAGGAAGGCTCTGCATATGTACAGAGCTCCAAGGAAGAGCTGGCTCTGGGACAACAGACAAAAGAGCAACTGCAGCTCAGAGTAAAGGAGAAAACAGCAACACAGTAAGCTGTAACTTCAACGTATAAACTGTGAAGTGACTCAGTCACATGCTGGGCCAGGAAAGGGCAAATGCCAGCACAGCACCAGGGAGAAGTCCGCTGTGAGCAAGATGCAAAATGATGGCAGTCCCGAAGGGAGCAAGGGAGGAAAGAGCCTTCGAGGAGGGAGCCCACAAGGACACCAGCACAGAGAGCGGGGAGAGGGAAGGGAAGAGAGCGGTCACCCCGAGGAGACAACCAGAAGAACTCACAAAAGCAAAATCCCATACGATGCAGAGACAGACCACAAGCTGGGTCTCATTGTAAATGTTAAAAAACTGTCCTAGAGGCATGCTGAATTTTTGGCTGGTTTTGGTTTGGTTGGTTGCTATGGTTTATTGATGCAGATTGAGCAGTGTAATTCCAATCTGCTTAGACTACTCTTGGAGTCCAGTAGATCACCTGCATTCAGTTTTGCTCAGAGAAAATGAACACAGGTGTATATACTTTATTTCTGGAGAATGAGAGGTCGTAACGGAATTTACTCTACTTCTGTCTTTCCAAATTTTCTAATGAATAATTAGTAGATGTAGATTTCTAAAATGACCATTTAATAGAAATTATACAAAATCTCATTTATTTTAAGAGATATCATTAAGTACAAAGTCTGCACAAGTGAACTGAGTTCACTGTAGAGGAAATGACTGGGAATTATGTTCAAAAATCTATTCAAATGTTTAATGTAACAGATTCCCTGGAGAAGAGAAAAGCGATGGGCTGCTTCAGCTTTTCCTTATGTCCTCCTCAGGAAGGCTAATGGTAAATGAGTAGCAACATAAGGAGGAGCCAAAATGTCTTTCACTATTACGCTGAGAAAGATTTTCAAGGAAGCCTAAAGAAAACATGGACCCAAATGCCAAAAAAATGGTGCCTTCAAGAGGAAGCTCACCCCCACGGTTACAGGTGTCACCAGCAACAAAACCCACCTGGATTAAAGACTTTGGCTCTACCACCAATTTCATGCATGTCATTAGGCAAACTGGTGAAGCCACAGTTACAGCCCTTTTCAAACAAAATAACTCAAGCTGTTAAGGGGGAAAGTCTTGAATTCTCCCCCAAACCCTGACCATGATCTCATCCCCCTCATGCTGACATAAGGCTTGTGCAGCTCCATAGGACACCAGATCCAGGAGCTGCACAGACTAAAAATTAATCCGTTCAATTGTCAGCGATGTCAGGGCCTAAAGACAACACAAAAGGTAGATGGAAGGAAGGAATACCCCTTCCAGTAACAGACAAAACTTAAGGCAAATTAGAGTGACTTCTTCATTCCATGATGACAAAAATAAAAATAGTACTTCCTTGTGTCAGAAAGGAGTTGCTAGTCTAAAAGTTTAAAGATTACAAAGTGCTCAAATGCCCTAGGAAGTATTTAACATGAACAGATCAAGTGCCTTGAAAACCCCAAATCAATTTTTCATTAGTTAAGACAAAGACAGCTGGTTGTAATAAGCAAGAAGTCTGAATAACATCACCTATATTTAATACACATTATTTAACTCAAATTTCTACTAATATATTTTCAACAATTTTGAATTGAACATGAAATTATGAAATCTATTTTTAAAATTCACCTATTAAAAACACCTATTCAAATTACTTAAATGAAACAGCATTCAAAAGGTACATACTTGCTAAGTCAGAGGCTGCTTAGACCTCTGGTGGAGGTCTTCTGATGTGTAAATCCCGCTTGGAGAGCAACAGCCTCTCCAGCAGGTGCAGGGAAAGTATTTCCCTTATTCAATTTATTTCACTGGTTCAGTCCAATAATGAGTTTGTTCAGAACAGAGAAACTGTTTGGCAGACGATCGCTAATTTGCTCCTTGCCAGCCCACAGTAAAGAAAGGCGCAAGAGCCCTACAGAGAACGCAGGCACCCGGTTGAGGTTGTCCACGGGAGGCCACATACCTTGGTGGATCCATCCTGCTCGCAAGGGACTGCGGCAGCGCACGGGTGAGGGCTGCCGGCTGGCACGGAGGACACCACACACCGCACAGCCTTCCCTCGAGTCGGCACTGGAGGCAGGCTGAGCCCTGGGCTCCCAGACCCAGAGGCCATGCAGAGATGCTCCAGCGAGCGCTCCTAAAGCCAGCCAGCTGAAGAGGACCAACCCATGCTGGCACGTTTCCCTAAAGCCAGCCGGCACTGGGGGGTGGAGGCTGCTTTCTGGCTTCCCCAAGCCTGGAGCACAGTTAAGAACATGCCAGCTGTATCTGCAGACAAGCCAAGTTTAATGAGGCTACAACAAAAGCATTCAAATATGCACTACAGAACTTCTGTGGGGATTTTTTTCTAGAGCTTGTTTTTAAAAAAAGAAAGATAGGAATTCTTGACAATGTTTGTACACATATTTCCTTTATTTTTAATTTATTTTTTTAAATATATTTTAAAAATTCAAAGAAATCAATGTTCAGAAGACTATTTTAGTCCCACTAATTTCAACAGAAAAATTATGTTGTGTGATGAGTGCTTGAAATGCACTGCTGGTTGCTTTTTTCCTAATAAACACCAAAGTCTTAATTGTTTTTTCCCTGCATGGCCACATATCACCTTTCTGTCTGCCAGGTCTTCACTATCCCTTGCCTCCTGCTCAGGAACCAGGACAGACACGCAAATGTGACCACATCTCTAGCACTGATGATGAAGGAGACACCTTACCCACTCGTTGTCCTATCAGCCACGCTTTACATGTGCCTCAGTCTATTACTCTGGTCAAGATACAGGAGATATCAGTAAGGACATTGCAAATATGGATTTGGAGACAGCGGTGGGGGCAGCAAAACAAATCTGCTCAGGCCTGAGTGAGTGGAGAAGGTGGAAAGGGGCAATCACTCACTGTCTCCTCCACTGGAAAAAACAGAAGGTATCAAATGAAAGCAGATGACAAAGCTGAAGTGAACAAAAGGGGATACTTCTTCCCAATGCATAACTGAACTCTGGGTCCCCACCACGGGAAATGCTAAATGCATGCCTTGCTTCAAGGAGAAACCTCAAAATGGAAATTTATGGAAGAAGCTTATCTGAGGAATTTAAACAAAAAGCACCAAGAAGTGCCCAGATAGGTTTGCTAACAGCTAGGAGAATATTCTGGGGAAACGGTGCTATGGGATCATCAAGCTGGCTCAGTACAGCCAGCCTTATATGAAGACTATTTACCCGACGGTCTGCTAAGGGGTAGGGGAAGAAATTGGGAAAAAAGGCAGACTTCCAGTGCACCTCTTGTTCATTGTTCTCATCTCCCCTGTGAAGGTCCTGACAGCTCTGAATCCACCCAGACTGTCGATATGGCCAACACAGTTTTGCCCCTCCATGACCCACAGAAAGGCAAGGTACGCCCTTCAGCAGCGCCCTACCATGAACAATCTACGCTCTTGTCTGTCTGAGACAGGACAACCCCAGGACATCCTCCACCAAGCTCTCTAAGGCATTATTAAAGGCCAGTTTATAACAAGCATGCAGCTGTTGCAGTCTCCAGGTTATCCTCACTGCATTTCTGAATTGAGTTTCACACACTGGGTTTTGCCTACAACCCCCTCAATGCTGGGACCTGCTCATGGCAGCCGTGATCCTCCCTCCTGCGGGCACAGCTGCCCTTGCAGCACTCGGCAGGCTCCAGCCTTGGGAAGAACCTTTCCACTGCAACTCCTCCCTCCTCTTTTTCAAAAAACATTTATTATCTACTTAGATTTCTATAATGCTTTGAAACAAACCTGCCCTACGCAGACCACACAATACTCCCTCTGCTGTAACATGGCGATGGATTATCCTTTGCAAACAGAAATCCGAAGCAGGGGGAGAAGGGGAGGTGGAGCTCGGGCACCCCCAGAAGGGCTATGTGAGCCCTGGGGTGGTGCAGGGGGAGCTGGACTGGCTCCAGTTCCCGAACGCAGGTCCTGCTGCATGCAGCAGCTCTCACGGCTGGCACCTGGCAGCTAGTGCTTGCTTTGCAGCATCTGGGGGGCTTCAGTCTTTGTTCATCTCCCCATTTCTGCTGCAGCACTGTATTGGGAGGTGAGAGTGGCTTTTCAGACAGCCAAGTGCCAAACTGTTCAAGACTGCAAAAGGACATGTGCCTTCTTTAAGAGGTCTCGTTTAAAACATGCACCCACTTTCTCTTCTATCCATTTTCGTGTACACCTGTGCTTACTTTGCAGGCTACTTTTTGAACTAGATAAAAGTAGATAAAAGAACTCAATTAAAGTAGCAAGAATGAAACATTCCCTTGCCAATACAAGCAGGCTAACGTGTCACTCAGCTCCTCACTGGGCCATATGTTTAAAAATGACAGGGAAAACGTTCTTCCTGTGTGAAAAACATATGCTGCTGGAGGAAAGACATCATCATTGCTAAGAAATGTTTGTGCAGCCTCAGAATGCATATCCGGGCTGTTCATGATGACTGCTGGCTACATGGAGGCTGAGAAAGGGGTAGAGAGCGCTCATTACCTCCCCTCCTACCAGGGGTTTTGGTT
>NW_010325762.1:31290-48405 GCF_000700745.2 Antrostomus carolinensis | reverse complement strand
CCCGCCGCCATGCTGGCAGCGCTCCTATCTGCACACGCAGTGCCTGGTGCTGCCTCCCTTGCCACCGTCCCCAGAGGGACCCGGCACAAAGGTGGCCGTGGTGATTTGTGCGGGGCGGTGTCTGGCGCACTGGCACGCTCTTATCGGCGAGCACACTGCCCGGCTCCTCCGAGCACACTGCCCGGCCCCTCCCGCCGGCTCCCGCGCGGCTGGGGATCTGCCGTGGGCTCGCCGCCGTGCCCCCGCTGCGGGAGACCCTCTGTGAGGCCGCAAAGCAAATCCCGAGCTGGGTGTTTATGGCAAGCAAGCATTGTTTTAAATTCACATCCATCCCCCCCGCTTCTGCAAATGCTTACAGGCACCAGCACACGCCTGCAGAATCCAAGAGACGGCACCGTGGAAAGGCTGAGCGCGGGGCAGTGTCCCCGGCCGGGGCCGAGCAGCCCGGGGCTCTCACCTACCTTGGCCCGCAGGATGACCCTCCGATCTGCCGGAGAAGCAGTGCTGTTAGGGAGCATAACACTTTGCACAACTTTCACAAACGTATGCAGTACATTCAACACTACACTACAGGCACCTTCGCAGGCAGCCCCCACCCGCGGCAAACCCCCGGTGCTGGCGGCTCAGGAGACACGCTGCGCCGGGGGCGCTGCGCAGGAGGCACTGCGGAAGCGCTGTGTCGGCAGCCTAACCGTACGCCTGGTGTGTCATTAAATTTGCAAATGTGTTTTTGTTTGACTTTAGATCCAAATTCAGATACAGGAATACGCTTTATATGCTACATGATAAATACACACTTCACTGAGTACCTGCGTGGAAAGCCAGGCAGCCCAGCACTTTATCAGCACGCTCATTTTCTGGTACGTGTAGGCAGAAGTTCTGGAAAGAGCCTCCTCGCAGGCTGGCTGGGAACCTCCAGGTAAACTCAAACATCCCCTGTGTGGTGACAGCAGCCAGGGGAGTTGGACACCAGACCATCCAGCCAAGCGTACCCCTACAATAACCTGGGATTTCAGAGCTGTCAGCAGCAATGGGCACAAATTCTGACTACAGGGAGACGCGGAGCGCCTGGGCAGCGTGGCCAAGGCGGCTGCCCGAGCCCTCGGGAGCCCGGCTGCCCCTGCACCTGGAGAGGGGACGCCTGGGACAAACAAAGGACAGGAGCCTGCGCTCAGAGCCCTCCAAGTGATTGACAATAAAATCACTGCCCCGGTGCCCATTTTCAGATCTAGACAGCGAGAACTGAGGACTCCAGGGAAAATCCATGTTTTTACAGTTTGTTATATTACTGAGCTTTTCTGGTGCCAATTTTAAAACGGTGCTACAACCTCTGGAAAGAAGGAAAACTGCATTTCAGCACAACAATGTAGAAAAGAACAAAAAAAAGGAAACTTGTTATTTTTTTTAGCTTGAAACACTAGTCAGGTTAAGAGAAAGGAGCAGAATTCTGGCAAGGACAAGAGCACTCAGACTGAGTCACAACACAGTAATTAGGGCCAGTAGGTCATTAGAGCCACAGCTGTATAAACTAGGTGTATAATTAAGTTTCCACACTGCTTTTTCACAACTGTATTTCAGTTTCTTTTGTGGAGGATCATCAGTAATTTGTTAATTTAAAGAACAACAACAGCAGCAGCAAAAAGACAGACAATCTCTGACTTGCCAATCAGGTGCAATAAAAGATTACAATTTTGGGGAGGGCTAATTTTGGAAATGCATGTAACAAGTCTCTCTTTGTCAGTGGGAGGTACAAAGTGCCACCTGACAAAAACACGCATGAGACGTCACTTGGTGAGAAGCTGCCGTGTATGATTTTCTAGATAACCATCCCTTATATACAGTTGCATGGCAATTAAAATTCTTGTAGCAGGTGAAATATAAGAAAATGCAAAATTATACACTAGCATGAAACAGTTATAATACCTCATTTCAAACGTAAGCCTTGTGTACAAGTTACAGGGCATTTAAAAGGAGAAACTGCAAGACTTTAATTATAAACTAGTTCCTACCGTACAGTAGTTTAGAAAAATCAGCCGCTTCCAAGCTGGCAATATCCATATATAGCTCTGCTGCTGTTTGAAACAGACAACCTGTAAAGTTATCAACAACAGAAGAGGACCTCATGAAATGCTCAGAGACCCCGCCGTAACCTACTTTTGTCCACTTCATTGATGCACTAATTTGCTTTAAAACACGCTACATTCAGTTGAGAAACTGAAGAAAAAAGTTTACATGAAGATATTCTGACCCATGGGAGGAAAGGGGTGATATGGGTGGAAGAAGCAAAAATAACACAATAAAATACTGGAGTTAAACCCAGGATAATGCAGGTGGATTAAAACACATGAACAAAATAGCAAATCTCATGGCTTTTTAGCCACTTTTCATCAGACAACAAACAACTCTGCATCAGCCACCAGACCATGATATATTGCAGAACAGTTGCTTGACGTATGCAGCTGGCTGGAGGACACGGGAATTTGTAAATCCACGTGCAATTCTTTACTCTTGTCACTAATGCTATAAGATAGCATCATGCTATAACACCTACACTGTAACAGCAGTGTGCAAAAACATACATTAAAAAGACTGCACATGATGCTGATGGCAATTACTTAGTCTCCTCTAGTTATGGGGACATGGCATACCAGTGAGTTTCAAATTAATTTTAAAAGGTTAACACATCCAGCATATACACTAGGTTTGTTTGTTTGCTCTCAGAGTATTTTTCAAGATGCTCACAAGTTGTTTAAGGCACTATTTCCAGGATTGCTGAAGGAGAGCTCATTTGTTGGGGCAAGCTGGGAGACAAGGGAAGACACGAGCCAGTAAGGAAACGTGAAGTTCTTTCAGTACAAGCTGCCCCCATTTAGACCCTTTCCAGATCCCTGTAGACACCAGAAACCTACAACCTGCAATCACAGACATCAGCCATGAGCAAAAAGTATAAAAGGCACCTAATTCTGTCAGAAGGAGAACATCTCTACTACACTGACATCAAAAGGAATGCCACGCACTTTTGCTACCAGAGATGTCTAGATTTCAGCGGTGTTTTGTCCTCAAAGAAACAAGTCTGAAATACATGAAAAAGCAAGGGGGGAAATGGCTGTTTGTTACCTCCTTACATGTCAAAGCAGCTGCGTTCAAACTGTATTATAACTTCAGTGCACTGTAATGAATTTCTAAGGGATTCCAGTGAAATAGATGGTTTATCCTATTCTTTGGAGTGATCTCTTGTAATCCTGCAACGCTCCTGAGCTACAATACTTTCCTAACTTCAGTCTCCCACAGGAAGTCATTAGTTATGTTGTATTATCAGCCTGGTGATATTATCACTACAAATATTACCCGTATTGATCTGGAGCCATGTAGACACAACTGAAAACCCTGCTTCAGATTAAGACATGAAAACCTAGCTTGCCAAGAGGTCAGGCACTGCATTACCACCTCAGATGCGTCAGGCAGGCATTATAGGCAAAAGGAGTGCAGGGTAACTAAGGACACAGTGAAATAGCTTATTTTGTTGGGCAATATCTTTAAAAATACCACACTTCCTAATGTGGCCTTAAGATTGTCACCCTGGTGGTGCAAGCCTTTTCAGATGAACTAACAAAGATCTGCATTTTGCATGCTTTGAACAAAAATTCTTATGGCTATCAAACAAACTGGTGGGCCTGAAAGGGTTTTTTCCTCAAGGTAAGATACATAAATATCAAGCAATATACCAGATTGTCTTAATGAAAACATTCTCATTCCAGAATATATGAGTGCAATCTTCCTATTTACTTTAAATCACTTAAGGACACTAGATTAAACTAAATGGAAAACAGGCACTCTTCTTCTGGAACAAGGATATCCTCACATGGAGATAATTAGCACCTATTCTGTGTACATGCAGATGGTTATATGGTGCCTTTTTATGACAAAACACCTTTGTAAATCATCAGCACGTGTGAATACCGTAAAAGAAGACGAAATTACGCTACCTGCAATCAAAAATTAGCAATGGGAATACTAACAAATTATTTTGAAAAGTCCCCAAAAAAATAATTTATTTTTCTAACAGAATACTACATTGAGGATAAATAAAAACCGAGATGTGAAAACACTGACTGTATTGGGATGAACAGACTCTCCAGATTGCTACATTTTAATATATATTTGCCTCGGGAAAAATTTGCTCCTTTTCATAGTGTTGTTGGTCAATATCACAACCTTATGTTCCTTCTCTGGAGTCCCTGCCAGCAGCACCCGCTCCCCTCTGCCCTGCTCCTTTCCCCAATCTGTGCCATTACTGCTGTTCTGGGGGACCACACAGTGAACCAGACCCAAGCAGACACTGGGTGCGGCTCAGCCCCAGCACCATGAGCAGCTGTACCAGCACAACTCAGGAGACAGGGCAGCGATGGAGCGGTGGCCCCGGGACAGCCACTGGGGACGTGCCCTACAACTGCACGGCTACCTGCCCAACCGTGTGGGGTCCTGCCTGTTCCGCTCCACGTCGAGAACTACTTGTCCCTGCAACTGCTCCTTTGGAAAGGAGCAATGCCCACACGGCTGTGTAGCTCACCTTCCAGTCTGGAAAGCAAGGATTTCCCTACTCAATGTCATTTTCTTGCTTGCTACCCTGCAGCCAAGTACAGACGTCATTTGCAGAAGTCCCGGGCCAATGCCATGGTTGTCGGCTGGCCACAAAACCACCCTGCTAGAAGCAGCCTTTCAATTTTGTGTAATTTCAAGTTTGCAGCCTATATGGTGTTTAAACTGGTAGAGGGCAGAGCAAGGAGCCCTGGGGGCAAGCACAGGACTGCAATCCCTACCCACCTGCAGGCTGGGGAAAAGCCCCAACATCCCTCTGTCTTTCCTCCCAGCAGACAGGAATGAGAGAGTGGGGATCTCATCTCCACAGACCAGAGCGAGACAGGGGAGGACACTCTCCGGGTGGGACTCAGACCGAGCTGAAGCCTCCATCTGACCCTCCCAACCTTGCTGTACTCTATTTGCTCTTGGCTGAGCATCAGTTTACTTATGCCCAAAAGAAGAGCAGAAAACATGGACTAATTACCAAACAAATTAAGTGTCATGGGAGGAATATTCACTCAGGGGAAAGAGGATGGGATACTGCAGCACCAGAGGAGAAACTAACCCTCCTGCCCTCGGCCAGACTTGACCTATCTGCCTGCTGTAACAGCAACTGCCTCAAAATATTTTAGATGAGTGTGGAGGAAAAAGTGATGGTAGAGTATTCAATTCTAGGAAGGTGAAGGATGAGAATCTCTCATTTAAATACATATGAATATATTCTGCACTCCTCCTCCTAAGATTTTATTTAATCGTTGGTAAAATCTGCAAAGCTTTTTACTACCCCCATAAATCGGCTTAGGATGCGCTGCAGAATACCTGCTGCTACCGCCGGCCATGCAAAGGCAGCCGTGTTAAAGCAAGATCTGTTGCAATTGTTCACACCAATGCTCTGAGCTTGTTCTTACTTTACAGAAAGTAAAATCAAGATCAGTGTAGGCTAATGCTGTCCTCACTTCCATAAAATTCAAAAGGCAATGCAATAATAACCTAGGGAGAACGGTGTATTTTTAGGGTGGGATTATGAAACTCACACTATGAATTTTAATCTCTGAAATAGTCATGCTCTTTTATGGAGTTCAGAGGCCTTTCTTCCTGGGAGTTTTGCACACTTCAGTCATTTAACTTTTTTAATCTTCCTACATTTGGAGAGAGAGGGAAAAATACCCTGCCTGAAACTTTCAGCATTAAAAAAAACCCCACAACATTTTTGTCTAACATAATTACTGACAGATTCCAATTGGAAAGCTGTTGCTTTTATTTTAATTTTATTAAAGGAGTGAACAAAGGCTACCCAAGGCACCACAATAAAATTACATTAACTGTAAAATTACATTATTAATTCTTTAATCTCACTTGAGGCCTCAAGCTGTTGCTATGTCCAATTACCCAGCTAACCACCTGTCAGAACTGTAAAGCTAGTTTAACATTACCTCCAGGACAGTTGTGTGCCCTGTGTTCAGTCAGGTCTGCCAGTGAATCGAAGTCCTGCTGACAGTTATCACAGGTGTAAATTGACTCATCCTCCATGTCTTCATCTTCCTCATTTCTCTCTTCCTGGCTCGTCACACTGTTCCTCTCTTCCAGGGCCCGGCTGTCCTTCACTTCGCTCTCCAGCTCTCCTCCCAGGCCACCTGCCAACAGCAAGAACATCCTCTAAGTTTGAGAGGTCTGAAAAATAAGAGCTTTAAGAAGGATGTTGCACTTATTAAGATACATTTAATTACAGCCGCTCTCACATTATTCCTGACACCTTTCATTATATTAATGTGGCTTTTATATCATGTGGTGCAACAATTCTCAACTGTATTCTCTGCTGCTTAGTGCGAATCCTGCAAACATTCTCTCCTAATCTTCTCTGGTGGGTGTATAGCAGGAGCCTCTAACTCTCTGTCATATAAAGTTGTGAGTGTTTTATCACTTAACCAGATTCTCAAAGCTTTAAAAATTGGCAAGATTAATTACAGCCCGTGAAGAAAAGGCATGTGCTGAATTTTAATTCTCAGTGCTCTCCTCTCCCTGCCACCTCCAAGCCCCAATATTAATAACAAAAAAAAAAAAAGAAAAGATGTAGCTGAAGATGCCCAAAACACACATACACCCCAGGATGCGAGAGGTCCCGCTGAACTGACTAACAAGAGGCACTTTGCTGGGCAGATGAGCCTTGAGCTGTGCTGAACTAGCCGGGAGCCGACAGCATTGCATCTGACCTTCAGGTCTCTCAGATATTTTTTATCTCCATCTGTGACCAGAGTGTGGGTTAGCACAAACATCTTTGCCAAAAAGCCCACAAGTTTTCATGTGCATTAATGTACAAGGAGACTGAGCTGTCTAGCAGCTCCAGAAACACCCCAGTGCAGGGGGGCTGTGAACCCCGGGGCCGTGCAGGCGGCAGCTCCATGCACAGGGCAGCTGGCTCTCAGCTGGCAGCGGGTGGGAGGCATGGGCAGCCGGCCACAGTCAGACCCCCAGCATGCACTCAGCGGCCTGTCACAAGGGATGGGCTTGCAGCCACATCCTCGTGACTCCAGGACACCCCCTTGGCCACCCAGACATGCCTGAAGCCAGTCCTGTCCAACGGTCCATGCAGCACTGCAGCCAGCTCTCACCTGGGTTCTCTGGAGAGGCAGCAGAGGTGAAAAAGCCCTTCTAAGTCCCTGTTGCCCTCTCAACAGAGAAAGCATCTGTTAGATACGCTGGCCACACTAACCGGGCTCTGGCGACCAGCTGAAATAGAGATGCCTGCGCCTCTTCTGCACGCGTGTCCCACCAACACGGGCAATAGAGCTGCAGGTGCTGCATCTGCACCATTTCACCTGCCTCCACGAGCACTCACACACTCTGAATACGTCCTGTTGGTAAAATGGGAATGTTTGAGAAATCATCCAGCAAAGTGAAATTGAACTGCAGGCTCTTCCAGCAGAAGAGATCCTCCTGCACCGTGTGCCGGCTGACCCCCAAAGCCCGGGAGCTGCTCGAGCCAGGCAGGAGGGAGATGCCACCTTGTTGGTTGGGGAAGTGTTTGGGTTTTAAGCCATTAAGGAAACACCAGTGAACAGAGAGATGAGTTGTTTCTAAAAATTAGATCGGCACCAAAAAGATTAAGGACAACCAATGCTGAGAACATGAAACAAAGCTGAAAAATAAAATTTATTAAAGATGAAAACTGGTTACCACAAGCACTGCAATTCAGACACAGACGTTAGCAGGGCTCTGCTACCACTATCCAGCCAGAGCACATTTTATACCATCTTCTGCACTGCGCATGATAACATAAATCAACCGGTATAAAACGCTCTGCAGTTTTCCATGGAGCACTCGTAACACAACGTACCCTTCAAATAGCAATGGAAATATTAAAAATCAATGCCTGCTTGTGGTGTATCACAGCATCCCTCTCAGCAATTAACTGATCTGCACATTTTCAGGTTCTTTTACTCTTAAATTATACATACCTTTCTACTACAAAATTTCCATTAAGGGCTAGATATAACGTTCATCTTAAGAAATCAGATATGCCACTTACACAGCAGTAATGAATTTAAGGATTTGGTTGTAAAAAGTATCACTCACTAAGCTCTCCAAATTGTAAGTCATCATCTGTACTGTTTACTCAATAAAATGCTGTTTGCTGAACCTCACGTTTTAAAGACTTTTCCTTAAATAAAAATGTATTCTAATGAAAAAACATATGATTCTGGTTCTTCACCAAATAAGTTACGTTTGAAGCAATGCTAGCTTTGCTTTACATCACACATAATTTAATGTACATATTCAAATTATCACTTCCACTTTGTCATATTTACTTGGCACACCTTTTTACAGCCTCTCATCTGCAATCACAAACATTTTAGCTCATTCAATCTTTTTAAAGCCTGCATGTCCTGCAGACTTTATAGTTAATAAATCAGAGTGTCAACTCTCTGGTTTTATAACACAGAAACCTATAAAAATAGTCCAAGTATATAAATCTAACCTAAAGACCCACCACCAGCTTCCATATTGCCTGCCGTCAGAGACCTCGAGAAGCACTTCTGAACTGACTTGACCACAATCTGAAGAAGAAAGATTTTAGGCAACTTTGGGGAGGTTTAAGGGACTTTCACTAATATTTTTAGTAGACATACTGTCTTTTGACAGTTAACCTAAAGACCAGCTGATCTGGTGAGTACACTGGGACAAATTCATCCTTGGTTTTACTCCAACACTTCGTGACTACACCAGGGATAAAGCTGTTCGACCAAGTCCAACAATAACAAATAATTTAGCACACTGCTTTAGGAAAAATAAATTGTACAATGTGAGATAAGAAAATAGATTCCCGACTGCAAAGCAGAAATTCCAGAAACATTTTTTAATTCCCTGTTGAATGGGAAATCTGATCCTCTAGGCAACTTTTCAAAAGCGTTGCTGCTTGACAGAGTTGTATGTCAAATAACACAACAGTGAATCTTGCATAAATTATTTAGCAAATGCCACATTGCTTTAAAATGAGATTTTTTTTTTTCTGTTTTCAGCGAGTTGAAGGAATTTTACATATCTGCCACGCCTCAGTGTTACTGTCCTTTGAATAACACGGTTTTCAGATTCCTCTGCCAAGCCGCAGGCTTGGTGCTTGCCTTGTAGAAACCAAACACTGCCAAGAAAAATCTGGGGTGTTTCTTGGTTTTTTGACCTTTGTTTCCACTATTTTGACCATGAGCTGCCAGCAGGGTGTGTGGGGTGCGGGCAGCCCTGGGGAGACACTAGCTCCTTGCCCAGGGGAGTGAAATAGTCAGCGAGCACCAGGGTGGTGATGGGAATGGGTGGTCCATCCAGCAAGGAAAAGCTTCAAAAGCAGCCCAGCTGCTCCCGTGGTGAGCTCAGTTTCCCCAATGAGGACAGCAGGCTGCCAGCATTCCTCAGGAATTCATTTCTGAGGAGTTTTGCTGTAGTAGTTCACCAATTTAACCTGCAATTTTCCTGCTGGCAAGAACTACAGGAGCATCCCAGCGCAGAGCAGCCGGGCAGGACAGGTGCACACAGGCACCAGCACGCTGCCAAAAGGTTTTGGGTCACCATGGGAGGCCAAGGCACTGCTGGCACTGGGACCAGGAGCAGGTGTGATTTTGGAGCTGGGCCTGGCTCCGAGGGGACACGTCTGTGCACGACCACACACAGTGGCTTCTTGGTGGCCAGAGCCAATGGCACCTTCTGAAGTCTACTAAAGATCAGTGGCTACCTTCAATCATCAAGCACAGATATGTGTATTAACTGACACAGTAATTTTTAAGATGGCCTTGGAGATTAGTGAATCTAATTCAATAGTAAGCAGTTTCTGTCTAGGTGGCTAATGAAATACCAAAAATAACTGACCTGCAAGGAACCTGTGCAGGGAACACCTCTGCAAAGGCAGCACAGGACCACGGGCGCGCAGCTCCCACCCAGCACCAGGACATTTGTGCGCAGCATGAAGGTTTGGCCAGACATCAGCAGAAAGGAGCTACTGGCACCACATCTTAGGATAAATGATTTCTGTTTACTTCTAAAGTGAAGGAAAAAAGCCTCTGCATTTCACAAAAATGTTATCGGTAACTTTAAAATGAACCTGCCATCTCTAATGACGGCTGTAACAATTTTCTTGCATGAGTAAGAGAGGATACAATTTGAGAGATCAGCCTTGAAAGTACACCTTGCTCCACTACCTGAAGTGCCAGAAAACAGGGTTGGAGGGCATTTTGGTTTTCTTTTCTTTTTTTTCCCCTGTAGCACAGTGGAAGGCCTGCAGGACTTTACACAAGAAGAATATTTTACCCTATGACCTAAACAATCTGGCCAACAGTCAAGAATATGTTATTCTAATTGCCACTAAAGTTAATATTGTTAATGACACTTGTTTTTTTCTATAAAAGCCAGCTTATGCTCTAGCAAGTTACTATTTCAAAGGGGACATATGAAGAACTGGGAGTGTTCCTGCCTGACCTGGTGGTCCAAGGAATGTGGCAAACTTGGCAAAGCTGGGAAAGCCAATCCCCAAAGGTCTGTCTTGAAAGTTGCAGTCAGTAGAAATGCCTTCTGAGCTGTGTTCAAAACAGCTCTGTTACAGGAACAACGCACTCCTAAAGCCAAGTATTTGAAAACAGATTACATGTACCACGTTCAACTCAGGCCTCACTGAAGTCAAGAGCAAGTTTCCACTTGGTCCATTCAGCCAGGGATTCACAGCACTGCCGCCAGGCTGGGGCTGCGCTCGGAGCGGAGTGCGGCAGAGCCTCAGCCCTGGACCACGGTGCCAGCACAGCTAGGATGGCAGCAGCAAACTGCTTTGGGGACTTCAGTTAGTGATGCAGGACTGAAAACACAAGGTCAGAGCCCCACCAGAAGTGACGCTGATGCCTACCTACCATTTCCACTGAGACACAGGGAAACGGTAACACAGTGCAAGAGAAATTAAAAACGGATCAAACCTCTTAGCTTTTTTTTTCAGTTGTGGAATCAAATATGGACAGTTTAAACTTTTTATCTTATCAGCACAACACAGGGCAAGCAAGCCTTTCTGTCTTTGTGCCAGTAAATTTCCTTTTTATTTAATTTTCTTTTTAAGCCCAAGGACTTTTTAAAGCTGGGATTTATTTTAAATCTAGGGTTGTTCTTTGGAGCATACTATTTAGTGTAGGGTCATGTCTGGCTTTAAATATATTGTTACGGGGCTTCTATGGAGAGTTGTTTCTTTACAGTAGCATACACTGACTTAGTGCTAGACAGCACTTCCATCACAGCAGCTTTGCCGTGCAGAGCCAGAGCTGCAGCCTACAGAGTGCCCAAAGTTATGCTGTGCAAACCATTACCTAAGCATGTACATGCACATGCACACATCGCGCCGAGGTCTGACAGATGGAAGGCAAAAGATAGCATGAGGAGGGGGAAAGAGGCATCTCTTCATTCCTCTGCCTTGGTCCAAAGAAAAAACAAGTGAAGGTCTCACAAAGGGCTATGATAATTCCTAGAAATTTTCCAGAGGTGCAGGACAAGTGATAAAAGTAAATGGCACTGAAGAAATAAAAGCTAATTTCTGGAGGAATGATGGATGCTGGCACACAACCGACACAATTCCTGGGACTCAGAGGAGCCCCAAGGTGCCCACCCAGGGATGTGCCCACCCAGGGGTGAAGCCTTCCTGCCCCACGGCCACAGAGCTGCTGCTCAGCTCCCAGCCAGACAAAGGGAAAGGAAATTTTGTCTGTAATTAGGAAGCGAGAACAAAAGAAACAAATGACTTAAAAGAAAAGCCTAATCTAAATGTTCATTAGTAAATGTTTTGCTTGGTGTCAAATGCCAAATCGGTGTGGGAAGGGTCTCTACTTTTATGTGGTTTGTTAGATTTAGTGTTGTCTCTGGCACTGTCATACAGCAGGAGACTCCAAAGTTCTCTGTCATTTGTGGTCAAAGAAGAATGAACTGAGGCAAAAAAGCCACAAATGTTTCGGTAACGAAAACAGAAACAAACCTCAGCTGAAATCTTCCCATAGGATGAAAAGTCTTGGCTTTACTGGGTAACCCGGCTCTGTGGGTCTTCAACATTTTAAAAACCATCTCTTTTGAACACAGGTGTATGTGTGTGCTGCCTCTCAACGGGCCAGGGCTCTAATGTGAGGCACTGTAACCACACCCACCCAGAGCCTCCAAAAACCAGCTCCAGAGCGCAGAGTGCATCTCAGCCCTGGGACCGGGACCAGGTATCAAAGGCAGCTCGTTCTGTACATGGAATCCTTGCTACATGCATCAAAAGCAAGCAGGTTTGGTGCTCTGTCACACAGTGCAGCACAGGTCTTTCACACAGTGTCAAACCACATGGGGTAAAAAAAAAAAAACCAACAGAAAACGGTGCTTAGCTGAAAAACAAAGAGCCAGAAAAGAGAACACATGAAACACCTCAGCATATTCACGTAATGTCGAGTCGCACGGGATGACTACATGACACAGTCGAGTGAGTGAAGAGCAGGCTGCCACACAATCCTGCCAACGTTCAATCGCCACATCAGGCTCCTCACAGACTGAAGAGATCCGTGCATCAGATCTTGCCTTCCCTCAACGACAGGAAAAAGAAATCATAATGCCAAAAAAATTATTTGATCCAGCATGTAGTTAATGGTGTTGGCCTCCTAAGACTTACAACTTAATAAAATTGATCTCACTGCAGTACTGTAATGAAGAACAGTAGGATAAGGCTACCCTTGAACCATGAAAATTGTATATTGTTACCTCCTCGTGCCCTCCTAGGGCTATGGCCGCTGCAGCCTCTCCAAGCTGTCATTTGTCTGACTCTGACAGCAGACTCCACTGACAAGTGGCAATGGTGGCTACAAGAGCTTCTTTTGGAAAGGCAAGGGAAGAGAGAGAGTGCTCAGTGCTAGGTGTCTCTTTGGATAATAACCCACAGGATAAAAACACAGATTATACCAATAATACAGTTCTGTGTGAAATACGTTAACAATAAAAGATACAGAAGTCAGAGCCTTTAGGAAGTGCACATTATTAACACTTCACAACAGAGTCTTACTAAATGCCAGTATGTATTAAAACATATTAATTTCTAAATCGGTGGACAGTTGTCAGCATTCTTCTTTAGTTTAGCAAACAAAAACTGTTTTGGTTGGGTACTGCACCTCCTTCTACATCTGCCTGTACACGCACTTTAAGGGTTCCAAGCTAAATGCCCAGTAATAACTAGCTAACTGCTGCTGGTGCCTGCCTCTGCCGGCACTGCACCGCTCACAGAATTGTCAATGACAGCCCTGCAACCCCCAGCATCCTTCTATTCACTTACTTACACCAACATTTAACAGGGAAAATGTTCATCTTACTTCACTGATAGGATACAATTTTCCCAAATTAGCAGCTATAATGTTTACAAAATCCTTAAGTGTCTACCTTGAGTTTAAAGGTATGGGAAGAGCCAGCAGGAGCAAGTTGCAGGGGACTGGCCACTCACCACACCTTCCCGTGCTGCACCCCAGTCACAGACACCACATGCAGAACAGATAACATGTGTAACTTGTTGCCCCATGGTGCCCTGCTTTCACCCGAGCCCACCCATATCTCTATATGGTATAACTGCCCTGTTTTCTCCAATCCAAGAGCTTGCCCTGTGTTGTTCCACCTCCATGCAAACCCAGGCGTGCTGCTGGTACACGCATAGCAACTACCAGAACATATGGATATTTTTATGGACAGCCCTGGCCTCACGTTCTCTAAGCCAGTGTAACTCTTTACATCCAGCATCTGACCCGAAACCCACCAACTTTGCTCAGTCAATGGTTTTCATATCGTGCTCACATACACAAACTCACCCTACAACTCTGGTTTTCTTGGATTTCAAGACTTCGTAGTATCCTTTAGTCAACATGATAGAGAAACCTTTTATTAAATGCTGCTAATTTTTTTATTGATCAAACTGTGAGCCATTTCATTTTCCATTATAGCAGAAATTTCCTATAGGAGCATTCAGATTAAGTTTCTTTATTCTGCCTCTAGTAGCATGTCACTTTTAATCAGTTTTTAGTTTCATTATTGCTTAAAAATTAGAAGGCAGTTTCTCTGTTCTTTATTGCTTTTTTAAAGTTTAGTTACTGAAGGGTTATTAAACTTGGAAAACACACAGACAGGCGTAACGTGCTAAATAAATTCCTCACTGTCTCTAACCAACTTTAACATTAGCTTTTTTTTTTATAATTTTTAGGTTTATTTTCACTGAAAGACTGCTTGTAATTATTACTCATGTTCTCCCCAAACACTTATGTTACTAAAGTGTGAAATGTCTTCTAACACAAAGACAGTTCTCTGGGAAGTAATTACAAAAATGCATTCAGGGGCAATAATTTTATATTAACTGTCAGCAGCATACATCTTCTGAAAAGGCACTTGTTATGAAGAAATTATTTGTGTGGAATTTGAAGGCACTGAAGGCGAAGGAAAACTGCAGAAACGCATTAAACTGAAACTCCAACTCCCTCATCAAGGGTCAGTTTATGTTTAAATCATTACCTCGAAGGCAACCCCACACCTTCCAAAGAGTCTATTAGAAAGACAATTTCAATTTATGCACAAATTGGACACAGTCTCCACTTTTCAGTGTGGAACAATTTACATCCCCTTTTTTACAGAAATTTCTGAGTAGCTAATCAAAAAGATGTATGTGAAAATTATGGGCTTCTATTAACCTTTCACTGATGACACTAAAAATACTTGCTAATGATTTATGGGTAGTAACAAAAATAGTAGCTTCAAAACTGACCAGGTACATTAAAAAGGTATCTGTGTCTGTTAACGGATCAAGAAAAGATTTAATGAACATTTTATAGTAACTTTTAGCCTCTGGGCTAATCCCTCAGTCTTTAGGAAAATGAAATAACTCAGTGAAATTTAGGGTTTTTTTAAAGTGAAACCCAGCAGTAGTGATTAAGCATCGTATCACTTTTTAAAAAAAATTCATATAAGGAAATCATAAAACCACCAAACAGTAAAATTTCCTCTTAATCATATCTGCAGGTAATGTTTCAGCATTTCTAGTGCTTTTACTAAAATGATTTAGATGTTACTACATTACACAACAAATGCATTTATACACCGAAAAGCGGACAAAGAGGTAAGTTATTATTATTTATTTGCACGCAAACAGCAGTGGGATTGTACTTTATAGTGTAAACAGCACATAGTGTTTATCAGCTCTTCAGTGTTTGGCAACTGGTTTACCAGTATAAATAAGGGATGTAAACACTTCCCTGCCACAAAAAGCACAGTAAGTGAGCGTTAGAGAACCCAACGAAAGGCAGAGAGCAGAGCAGCCCGGAGCGTGCCAAGTGCTCGCATACGGAAACCGGGCCCGACTGCAGGACTGTCCCCAGTTACTGCCCTCGGCCCCCCAGGGACCCCGGTGAGTGCCCTCCCGCCCTGTCCCCGGCAGGGCTGCAAGGAGAGCAGCACCCCTCTTTCACAATGGGGTCTCCTCCTGGGAAAGAACGGGGCCAAAATCTGGGGGTGGATGACAGTGGGCTGCGGCGGGGCCCGGCGCTGCGTTAGCAGATGGCAGAGCAAAGGAGGAAGGCACCTCCCCTGTCTGCATCTGCCCCCCAAAGCACAGTCTGTATGAGATCTTACAAGGGACACCTCACTCCCTGCTATGGCTTGTTTCTGCTCTGTTTGCTACCAGGGATATTCCACATCCAAGCGCAGACAACAGTTACCACCACTTTTTCCCAGTATCAACACCTCGCACTTCTTCCGATGTCAAACAGCAATTTGCCTTTTAGATCTCTGCGGCATTCAAATCCAACAGCATGTTTGCACACAGCCAGCCAAACTTCCCCACTACCAGCTGCAGAAAACTCTAACCCACTCACCCAAGACATGTAATAGCTCTGCAACGGATCATCTGCCTCTGGAAACAAGGCGTTATTGCCCACCTCCACTTTCTTAAGGTGCATCTGAATGGGAGTAACTGCCACTTTCATTTCCAATAATGAGGTTCAAATCAAAATTGATCTGAAATTCATTTAAGTGTATGAGGAAATTAGTATGCAGCAAGTATTAACTTCAAAATGAAGTGCACTTCATAAAAACGTACCTTAACTTTTGACATGCAACTATTAAATAATACTGACCATTGTAATCTAATAAAACCATGTAAACTTTCAGCACAAAAATGGCACTGTAATTTTATTTAGGTATGTGAATATTTAAATAATGCTCAATTTATGATTTTTGAGGTCTCTGTTGAAGACAAGTGTCCTGTTTCCAACAGTTCCAGGGAATCCCACTCACACCTAACACAGGATATCTTAATCACATTTTAATCCATAGCCATGGCAAAACTCTTTTATTTCTTTCTTCCTTTAAGGAAATAGCGTGAACTGTTGGGGTTTTTTTGTTTTTGTTTTTTTTTACTTTAAGGTAAAGCCAGATATCTGTAAAACTTAAATCTATAGCTCCCTGAACAGACAGAAAATTCAGAAGGCTTAATAAAATTCACATGTGGCTTGTTATTGCAGCTGCATATCCAATGCAAAAATAAGGTATTGACTAGATCAGCCCAGCATAGCAGCTGCTGGAACTCACGGTTAAAATAAACCTGTTGATTTTTAAAGACAGAAAAATTACAGATTATGTCATTTACTGTAAATGACAAATGTGACTATGCATTTCAATGTTTGAATCCCCTTTGCCTAATTCAAAATGCAGATTCCTTTATTGTTCCTCTACAAGGTCCAGGTCTTTGAATTGTCCTTCCTGCAGGTAAGTTCTGGCCCCTGGCACGTTGCTGTCCTCGGTGTGTAACAGCCTGCAGTGTACGCACACAGGAGCCGGATGAACAGGAAAGCAGAGCAAGACCTCGATACAAAATGCCCTCTTATGTCCCTGAATGTATTTCTGTTCAAAATGTACCTTTCCCATGCTCAGGATACAGATTTGTTTATAAACTCTGTTGAAGAGGAACGCCTTTCACAAACCAAACCAACAAGATCCTTCAGGTAGCATTTGCGTTCATCTTTTTGTATC